>NC_056746.1:1564457870-1564557870 GCF_019279795.1 Protopterus annectens
CTAAGGTGTACAGACCAGCAGAAACAGGGTAAGGGATGACAAGATGATAATGGAGCAGCAAGTCTGAAGCTGATGGAAGTGAGATGGTTCCTCAATTTACATTAAATGAAAAAGGCAGTCTTACATAAAATGCAAGGAAAGGAAAGGAAAGGACAATAGGGTTTCTGGCAGTAATGAGCTTTAAGGAAAAAACAGATGCCTTAGACAGAAAGAGAGACTTTGGACCAGGTCTTTATCATTACAGATCACAGAGGATCAGAACCATAAAGCAATAAATGACACAAGTACACTACACTGATTCTTAATTTTTGGAAAATAAGTTTAGGGATCAAAGCCAAAAAGAAAGTGTATTTGCAAAAAAGTGGAGTTCACTGGGTTAGTAAATACAGAAATGTAGAGCAGTATTGAGGGCTAGGCACAGCCAAGTTCAGCGGATGAGGTATGGTTCTATTCCATGTAGTTCTTTCAGAAGAAAAAAAAATAGGGTTATGTCACCAGATTGTTTTTTGAATGAGATCAAAAGGCTTATCTACATGAAAAGAAGAGAACAAAGGTAGATGATGACAAAAGGGAAAGTAAAACAAGAAATATACGATAGGCCAAGAGGACAGTAGTGAATATAACTGCCATAAATGAGATGGTGCTGGAAATATGAATGGTGAAGCAAGTGAAGGCTGAAGACAAGAGCATTATCAAGCCCAAGGACTGCATTACTGGAAGGTAACTGATAAAGTGCATGGAATCAGAAACTAAGAAGGCATTTTAATTACAACTTTCTGAGTAGTGTGCTCAAAAATGAAGAGTGACAGTCTTTGAGATGGTGGGACTGCATGATAAGGTTGAATGGAGATAAACTGGCAGATATGAAGTTGGTTATAAGGAAAATGTGTCAAATATACATAAGACATTGCTCAAGCAAGTAATAATGCCTGATAGGTGGATGTTACCTGGAAATAATGGACCACCCAGGGGAGATGTACAGCTAGATGCTGTAGCCATGCAGAAAGATACACTGCCAAGCTAGCTGTACCACTGTAAGAGAACTACTTATAGTTCCTACGTGATTTGTATAAGGTGCAGCCTCAGTCTTTTCTACCACATGGAATCAGCCAGGCTAACACACACACACACACACACACACACACACACACACACACACACACACACACACACACACACACACACACACACACACATACACACACACACACTTACACATACTAGTAGGGAGGGTAGAAAAAGACAGAAGGTTGTTGTAGAAAGAACTCTGAGTGTCCAATGACATGCTTTAATTCTAACTGGAAGCATGATAATGTTTTATCATTGCAGTAATGTGGCTGTAATTAGCCATTTTATTATTTTAATAAAGTTATAGCTAGTTATATCTGCTCTGTTACTTCTTTTTTTTTTCAAATATAATTTTTATTGCATTTCACTTCTATGGTGGTGGTACTGCGGTAGCGTTGTCACCTCACAGTAAGACGCTGTCCGGTTCGATTCTCAGCTAGAGCGTCTTCTGCATGGAGATATGCATGAATGGGCGTACCTTCATTGAAGGTTGTGCATCAGGGCTGGTAACTCACACGTAAAAATCAACTACCAATCATTAGTGGACCAGAGTTCCACTGTGGTGACCCCTAACTGGGAAAAGCCAAAAGAAACAATACTTCTATTTAAATACAAGAAAAGAATGACACAGAAAATATACATACAAGGTACTTGGAATATCAAGTTTCAGTCGTCCAAATACGATATACATAACATAAATCATCAATATTAGGGTAACAATTATACAGAATTGTCTAATAATCAAGCTGCTCTTAATGAGCTGTAAAACTGACATTTACATAAAGATATTATACAACATATTACAAATGTGACATTAAAACATTGCAACCAGATATTCTAGTCTACCTAAATAAACATTCTGTCTTGCACTAACTATGTACAATATATACATTGATGTCACCTTAATGTTCATCTTATATGTGTTTGCATTGACCTGTACACTGTTATTGTAGGTATTTCTATAATAATTGCCTTTAGTTTCCCTTAATTATGTAAAGTAATATTGATGGTGAAGTCCCTTGGTCATAAATCAATTTTGTCCTAGGATTTCTAAAAGCGTTTTTCCAATATTTCTGATAGTAAGATAGTTTTTTTGGCTTCTTGTATTTAATTTGCTGGCTAATAAGTATTTTATCGCCATTCCTTTAAATTCTTCCCATGTGATTTTACTTCTATCTAACCAATTTTGGGCTATATATGATTTGATCATTGCACACAATGTGACTATGATGTGTTTATTTTCGTATGAGAAATTATTAGGGAATACATGTAAAATTGCCATTTCCCATGACAGGGTAGATTTGGTGTATCCCTTTTTTTCTAACTTGGTTCTTAGCAAACACCACAGCTTGTAAACTTTTTTACAGCTCCAAAAAATATGAAGGGTGTCAGCAACATTGTTTTGGCATATGGTACAATAAGGGGAGTGGGAGGGATTCATTTTGCTAAGAAAAAGTGGTGTGTGATACGCATTGTTTTTGATCATAATTTGGGTATAAATTAGTTTTTTAAGGGGAGTTAATTTCAAAGTAAGTTCAATAGCATCAGATTTTTGTTCATCAGTTATCTTATGATTTTTCTCTTCCCAAAATTTGGAATATAGTATTGCATCTTGATATCTATTTTTTTTATTAATCTATATGTATTTGATAACATTTTAGATCTCGACAGTAGCAGGTTAATAATTTGTTGATATACCTTCATGTCTTGGTTGTCTGTTTTGACATTCATAGTAATTGTGTTGATCAGGTATGTTAATTGGTTGATTATGATATTATAGCTTTTATGTACTTCAAGTTTTGTCTAATATTGTCAACTGAGAAACTTTTGATCTGGTATAGGTCCCATACAGTGATATTTTTAATTTTTGGATACTGATTCAGGTTTAATATAGTATTGTTTAATTTAATATTAGGATTAAGGTGCACTGACTGTCCCAATACCTATGTATCTTTAAGATTTAGGGAGGCTACCAGCTTTTGAAATATTACTGTGTTTCTTATTATTATGGGATGAACCTTAAAATGCTTTAAAGTCTTAGAATTTAGAAAGAGTACTGCTCTAGGGTTTAAATTGCATGGGATTCGATGATTGTAATATATTTTAATCCATAGTGGATACCATGCTTTGTTGGATGTTTCAAAATTTGCTATTTGTATAATTCAACTAGCGTTTAGTATATTGCAGTATGTTTGGAATTCAGGTAGGCCTAGGCCCCCTTTTTGTTTGAGTAATGTTAATTTAGTGTATTTTATTCTTGTACTTTTTGGATGCCAAATAAACTTTCCTAGTAGTGTTTCAAGTTTGGAGAAGAAGTTTTTTGGTATATTTTGGTTAATAGCACTAAAATGAAACAATAGTCTTGCAAAAATATTTATTTTAACTATGGCCGCCTTAGCCACTGTAGATAGATTGAGGTTTAACCATGTTCTGTTACTTTCTATGTAGACAGCATTGTATGTAGCTCAGTGAATTTTGGTGCTTGTTTGGGCCCTTCATTTTATTTTTTTAACTATGGAATCCTAAGTTGGCAAGCAGTGTTTGTCAATGTAATCATGGCTTGGATAGAAGAGCTAAATGTTAATTGGTTACTTGTTGGTAATGTTATATTTTACAGTAGTGACTTAGTATAAAACATGACATATTACCAGTAATTAACAATCTAAACCTTACTTTCCCAGCCGAGACTATAACAAACTAGAAATCCATGTAATGGTTATCAAGTTTTCGAAAAAAATTATTCTACAGGTGAATGATTTTTTTTAATATTTTGTGAGAAAAGTCTAAGCAGTTTTAGTGGTATTGAGGAACAGTGGCATTATAAAAATATTTTGCATTGTAGCTCAGGGATTTCATAGCATGAATATGGACTCTAATTTTTAGTGGGCTTTATCTGTGCATTAATTTACCCCTTCTGAACATTGAATGTCCAGTGGAGATTTCCTATTTTGCACCAATTTTCTAAAGGGTGATCAGGTCCAGACGTTCATGGGTTATTAGCATTAGAAGAATATGGTGGGGGTTAGTTTTCTTAAGACAGTTCATAGAAAGGACCACCGTGTAAATGAATATGATTTTTGAATTTTGTTTGGATACTAACATTTTGCTTGTTGTTTTTCCATCATTTCACTACATTATTTTAGTTAAATACTCTTATTTGAGTTTTGAGCATTCATTGTTAGGATACAAAGCAAATGGTATGTCTCTTCTGTGAGACCTCAGATAGGCTAATTGCTGTGTAAACTGTAAATGAATTTCTCCAATGGACTCTTGGTTAAATTAGCAGGGAGCACAAATTCAAGTATCTTCAGACAGCTTCAACAACAGAATGCTAAGTAAGTCAGTATGATTTTTTTCCCCTCATTATCTGCACTTTCTCCTGCTGCATTCATATTTCCAGCATGTATTGTGAGTTCTCCATTCCATGCTAATTAATTTAACAATACCTTTTATTATTAAAGTTTATCTATATAAGATCATATTGTGAACCCCAGCTTAAACCAAATTTCCTTCACTGTCCCAGTCATATCTTTATGCCCATAGGTTCCAGAATACAATACTCACAGAATTAACCCTGATTTACTAGCTTAATTTAAAAATCCTTTTTAATCTCAGTACTTACCAGTGTCCTAAAAAGCAGCTGTAAACAGACAGAAAAAACAGTATAGCAGATGCACAAGGAGTCTGGAGGACAGTACACAGAGTAGTATCAAGATTCATTTGTGTCTACACTCCTATGCAAATTAGATTTCTCATGATTTATGCATTACTAACAAACCTATGCACAAATGGCAAGGACAGCAGTAGATACTACAATAACCCATAGACCCCCAGATATAAACTTGCAAAAGAGGAGGGCAGAAAAGTGCATGGAATGATTATTTTCTGCCTAGATTCCTTAGAAAATGAAATTAAAACGAGGTAAAAAGCTTTGTTCCAGAAGGTGCCAGTATTACCTCCATCCATGAAACAGGATCAAGTGTGAAACCCAGAGTGATAATTGTGCAATTCCTGTTATTTAAAACAGCACAGACTTTAGTGTGGTCCACACCTGTTCTATAATATCTGGATTGGTCACTACTCTGAACCAGTCATGGAGAAAAAGAGAGAAGACAAGGATAGTCTGTAACCATCATCCTTTGGACAATGATATTTAAAGCTGCTACTTTCCCACCAGCACAGCAGAAAGCATGTTTTCTGGAGAGATGCATTCAGAGGGCACAATTACTCAAAAAGTGGAAGACTGGAGGGTCAGTGTAAATCAGAGGAAATAAAGACACCACACGACCGCACAGTGTTCTAACACACTGAACTCTAAGAAGCTGTGGGTCAGTGAGTGAACTGATTAGGCACCAATACCAGGAATCTCAAAAAAGCCAGCATGACATCTAAGCCTATCTCTCACATGCCTCATCTGTTACTGGACTGCTTTTAGTTATAGTTTGCTTTACTGCCTGATGCTGTGTAACTCCTTATAGACTACCCATACTCTAAATAAGCTGTCATCTGCTATATCCCTACAGTATGCACTGGGACCCCTCATTTATGGCCAAAGCTATACTGATCCACTGAGATTCCTGCAGTTTGTGCATGTTTCCTATAGAATCGGCTTAGGCTTGTGCCATGTGGACAAATGTGGCAGATGAGAAATCAAAGTTATCTGATCACAGTATTAAATTGTCCTCCAGCCTGGGATAATCTAGGCAAATGTCAAAGCAGTTATTCTGTCTACCTGTTAGCAATTCTGGTGTTGTATTTTGCTTTTGATATGTTGCCTCACAGTAGTAAAAGGAAGGAAATTAGATACATATTTTTAAACATCATTAAATTAGTCCTTCAGAAATAGGTAGCATGGCCAAAAAGCTCCCTTTTAAAAAAGTAACTTTTCACATGGGCTCTTCTGATTAAGTAGAATATAAGTTCCTCCCACTTCAACCATTGGTGCCATATGCATATGAATCAACATGGCAGTCGTGATACAGAACGTTGATTTTATAACTTGGGCAGAAGTTATCTTTACTTTGACTTCTTTGGTCATTAACACCTATTTGGAAAGAAGCACTAATTAAACCATCTACTGCATATTTCTAGATAATCATTGTCATTTATTGGAACTTGAAAGTGATGTTATCTCCAGAATTGTTAGTTCACTAGGCCAAAGGATGGACACATGCAGTTTGGACAAACTAAGTTGTCCTGGACCCACGCGTAAAGGGTGGGGAGGGTAAGATGGGGGACTAGATGATTGGTGATTATAATTAGTGTCATGGCAATGGAATGGAAGAGGACTGGAGTAGTTAAGGAAGTGAGGTAAAGAAGGGTGGGACTCAGGATGATCCAAGTGTTGGGAGCTAAAGGAAGTAGTTATATTTGGCGTGAGTTGGTGGATGAGAGTACAGCTAGCTCACGTCCAGATGACCTGTAGGTATTTGGAGGACTGAGGTAGGTTTTGGAAAGGATGTGATGGATGAGCATTGAGGGACTGGTAGGTTGTGGATATCTATATATGTATACGTATATATATTTTTTCTCTCTTTCACTGGTGCGGGTGTGTGTGGGTGGGTGGTGTGGGGATCCCGCAGGGCTAGTAGTGGTGATCTAGGGTTTGGAAGGTTAGGGGGAAGGTGATAGGCAGGGGTGTCCTTGCAAGAAAGCTGTAGCTGCTAGCGAGGTCACAGTGGTTTGTTAAGCTTACCTGTAGCTTGGTGATGGTGGTTGTGAGGATTATAGAATTCTCCCTGGGGGGGTTTCATTCTCCCTGGTGGGTGGTGGATGGCGGTCCAGTCCACATGGTCATTCCCAGGCCTGGGTTGGCCTGCTGGTAATAGGCTTTGTGGTTGGAGGGTAAGGCGTTCCGTGTGGCTTCCCTGCCTGAAGGGGGTTTTCGCAGTTCTCATTGGTGGTAGTGGTGAGGGATAGTGAATTTCTCCCTGATGGGTTCATTTGTCAGATGGCGGTCCTGTCTATGCAGTCCTTCCTAGGCTTGAGGTTGGCGGCCTGCTGGTAGGATGCCTCGTGGTTGGAGAGTAAAGCATTCCGTGCTGGCTTCCCTGCCCGGAGGGGAATTTTTGCAGTTCTCATTGGTGGTAGCGGTGAGGGATAGTGAATTTATCCCTGATGGGTTCATGCGGTGGTTTCCCGTTGGCTTCCTTGGCTCTTCTGGGGAGGCACCAGTTTTACTGTGGTTTGAGGCTGGGCTAGGTGCGCACATGCACAGTAGTGGCAGCAGGTAAGCCATTACACATAGTTGTAGGTGTACACTTGGCACTGCGGGCTGTGAGAGCACAGACCCACTTGGGAGTAGTGTTTAGTTCGCTGATAAGTGTATTTCTTGGCAGTTTATTTTCAGAGTTCTGCATTGTCTTAATTGTGGCCTGACCCTATATAAAAAATATATATATATATATATATATATATATATATATATATATATATATATACTTCATTTGCCCTAACTTCCGACTGACCGACACCCATTTGCCCGAGACCAAATCAAATGACCGAAATTTCATTTGACCAACACTTCATTTGACCGACAAGTATTATTGGCAAGAAAATGGGATATGCCCCCTTCCCCACTGTAGTGCGACCCTGGAGTTAGAATATATAGTTGGGGGGGGGGGGGTATGGGGGCATTAGATAATAGTGATTGTGTTTATTAACATCAGTTTCTTCTTTTTTTTTTTTTTAGGGAAAACCATTTTGGGCCATTCGTACATCCACTGGGCAGAGAAGCATGCTTTAATCAGGGAGGATGGAAGAAATTTGGGTTTATCTCATTTAGGATCTTCTGTGTCTTGACATAGGGTTAGGGGTATGTGTTGGGATAGGTTGATGTCCGAATTTGAGAAGACTATATTGACGTTAGGGTGTCCTGGCATCATAATAATTCATTTGGGGGGTAATGATGTGGGTATTCTGTCCAAGAAGCATTTAGCAGAGCTTATTTTGCAGAATTTGTTGAGATTAAGGCTGGGTATCCGTGTATGGAAATTGTGTGGTCGGAGTTGATTTCTCACTTATGTTGGAGGTATGCGCACAGTTATAAGGCAATTGAAAAGGCTAGGAAGTTTGTTAATCATACATTGGCGAAGCAGTTAAGAACCCCTGGGATGCATATCATTCAGCATGGAGACTTTGGGCAAGGAGAGGAAGGTTGGTACCATAGGGATGGGGTTCATCTTAATGAATTGGGTTTGGATCTTTTTAATTTGCATCTGAAGCTGTTTTTACAGGACATGCTGCAGGTTAAGGCTTATGAGGGAACAACCTGGGATCAGGCTGGTGGCGGAGAAGAGGGACAGGATTGTCCTCTTCTGTTCCCCCTCAAAGGAATGTGGTTTGATTTAGCCAATGGTTGTGTGGTTTAAAGGTGAGCAGGTACGCTGCCTATTATATGAGGGGTGAGCAGGTATGCTGCCCCAGTGGAAGAGGTTTCAGGGTGAGCAGGTACACTGCCCTGAGGTGTAATCAAGCAGGGTGAGTTGTTACGCTGCCCTAAGGATCGTGGTGGATGAAGGCAATTGATGTTTTATGTGTTTAAAGTTCATGTTATGATAATATTCAATAAAGGTTGTCAAATGGCTTTATGTGTTTAGAGTGGTTTGTTCAAAGGGGGGCTGAGACAAATGCAGTTTGGGACAAACTAAGTTGTCCTGGACCCACGCGTAAAGGGTGGGGGGGGGCAAGACTGGGGAGTAAATGATTAGTGATTATAATTAGTGTCATGGCAATGGAATGGAAGAGGATTAGAGTAGTTAAGGAAGTGAGGTAAGGAAGGGTGGGACTCAGGATGATCCAAGTTTTGGGAGCTAAAGGATGTAGTTACATTTGGCATGAGTTGGTGGCCCTCCCACCCTCCCCTTTTGATGTGAAGGAAGATTTGGTTGTTTGGAGCAGAGAAAAGGGACAGGATTGTCCTCTTCTGTTCCCCCTCTAAGGAATGTGGTTTGATTTGGCCAATGGTTGTACGGTTTAAAGGTGAGCAGGTATGCTGCCTATTATTTTGGGGGGGTGAGCAGGTACGCTGCCCCAGTGGAAGAGGTTTCAGGGTGAGCAGGTATGCTTCCCTGAGGTGTAATTGAGCAGGGTGAGTTGTTACACTGCCCTGAGGATTGTGGTGGATGAAGGCAATTGATGATGTTTTATGTGTTTAAAGTTCATGTTATGATAATATTCAATAAAGGTCATCAAATGGCTTTATGTGTTTAAAGTGATTTGTTCAAAGGGAGGCCGGGACAAATTTGAATTACTATGTAACTTTACTTTGACTCTTGGTTTTCTCATAACTCCACTGTGTGACGAGTTGTTTTTACTGAAGAATTTACATTCTGTTTAGTTTGTATAAATTTATTTGAAATGATAGTTTGAAGTTGTTTGAGATGAAGGTCATAAATTGATTTTCCTTTATACTGATGCTATGTCCCTTAATAATCCAAATGTTACTATGTCCTTAAGGCCCTGTAAATCAGTTTCACATTTAAACAAAGTTAAACAGTATAATTTTTATGATATTTTTTCAAGAAATGAAAGGGAAGCCAAGTGTAAACTATGCACTCATACTAATACTTATAAATGTCCAACACACAAAGATGTGAAGTGGCCATCTTGGAGCATCACTTTTATTTTAACAGCAAAACTAAAATATTTTCTATTAGACAATTGTACAGTTTAGTTCATTTAAGTGATATAAACTCTGGTTTAAGATTTTATAAATATTTGTTGGCTAGTTATTTGCTGTTGAGTACTTTGCCGATTGCATTATATAAGCAAATAGTTGTAAAAGCAACTTGTCAAATTTCTTTTTTATTTGAATTTTTGGACTAAATAAAACAAGTGCTTAAACTAAGTGATAATTGTGTTATATAAGGGCTATCATGCAATTTGTTACAATTTGTACAAATGTCAAAGGTTCTGATAGCAATGGCAATTTATTTATCAATCTAAATGCTACAGCTTTTTATAGCAAAACTCGACTAGGTAGAATGTAGATGGTTAGGTACAATTTTAATTATATAAATTTGTTTTGCAAATTTGTATTGAGGTATAATATTTTTTAATTTTATCATATAACCTGGTCTTATAAAAATATTGGATGCTTTCATGAGATTATTAACTTAGTGTTATATTCCATAACCTTTTAATTTCCAAATATTTATGGCTCACCTTGTATAAAAGCAGTGACCAGCATGAGTGTTGTTTACACAAGAAAAGTGTTTGAGTAATAATCCATTGCATTATGCAGGTAAGCATCCTGGTTATTTAAAAACATGACGTTCTGAGGTATCAGTTATTGCGTCTTATATTTAATACTTTTGTATGTAATATGACATCTAAAGTAAAAAGTAGTCTATTGGCAGAAATTATCCTGTTGCCTTAGTTCCTGATAACAGCTGAGGATATTGCTATTGAGCATTTAATGGAAATATTACTCTACACTTTCATTCGATTCATTTGGTAGTCAACACAAATCCACAATCTAAGAAGCTAATTAATAATATTTGCTTTACTTCTACTTTTATGTCTGTCAGGAAATAAACTGAATGATATCTAAAAGTAAAGTGACATTTGCTGTTAATAAATGAAATGTTGGCTGATATTGTTTGGACGTGTACTTGTTTTATTTATAAGGAGCCTAATGGCTTGCATGAATATTTATATATATATATATCAGCTTCAGCTTCCATGTTTAAGAAAGCCATTTTCAAATGTAGTTGTAGTACTTGCAAATATATGGTAATTAGTGATTTCTTTTTTAAATTCATCCTGCCATAAGGAATAAATATCTCAGCCAGAGTTACAGGATTGCAAAACCAATCATCTCAGTAATCTTGCTAGTTCCACTTATGGAACATATATCATTAAGATAGACCCGTCTTTGTTTTTGTGAATCACAGAACATATCAGAGATATCAGTATATCAAGTATCAAAGCCTAAACAGCTCCATCCGCACCTACTCACCAAGAAGAATCATGTGTTCTGAAGACAAACTACTACTTATGTTAATCAAATCCAGTAACATAGCAGGAGAATAATTGTATTCCAGCTGCATCTCTAAGTCATTATATTCTGTACCTCTAAAAAAATGAAACTCTATTCCAATCTCATTGAGACAAACTAGAAACTAAAAATCCTTCAAAACACAACTGAGGCAACATCTTGCACATATTTGTCTCTATTCCTGTACCTCACCTGGGTAAGGGCCAACCATCCAGACTTACATTCCTACCCCCTATTTAGATCATAATCCAAAAAACTATCCCAGACCTATTACACACTTTGTGTCACTGTTGATATTAGCAAACCTTTGTGTTATATATAATAACGTTATTGCTCAAATTAACATTCAGAGGAGGTAAGAGTATCCTCTTTCCCTAATGACCTGGTCAATATTTGCCTTGTATTGTTCACTAAATCCTGGACTACATATAAACAATGTGCTGAACTACTTGAAATACAGGTATCAACAATATACTGTCAAACTCTTTGTGAATAAATTATGAGCATTACCTTTTTACAACTGCAATGTCTAATGCATTCTTCCTACTTGTTTATTAAAGCTCATAAGGTGTGTGCTACATTCACTTGTGTCATTCACTGTTGCTTGTCTGTATGCCTGTACTTCCTTATGTTTTAAATTATGATTATCCTTGGGCCTCCACTGAAAGGGGTATTAATGCTAAGTTGGAATTTCTTGGTAAGCAAATGCAATAAATAAATAAAAGTAGAAGATGTGACTAATATCCTACATAAAAATGTTTGTAAAGTAGATAATATATATAGCTTTATTGTTTATAAGTTTTTTTTTCATTTCAAGTTGTTTCTACAGAGATTATATATACCACTAAAATCTAAATGCCAGTTCTAGGAAAGATTTAAATTGCATTTTTCTATTAAACTATTTTTATGCTTACAGGATGTGGGCAACATTAACTATTTACCATGATACCTCAACAGGAACCCAGCAGATAACATACTTGCTATTGATGTTTGGAAGATCAGAAGTCTGTGAGTTCTATTCCCAAGCCAGGTAGCTGGATTAATTTTTTTTCCAAAACTGACACTGTAGTGCACTATTCTACACTCCAGAAAGTGTAGTCTTCAGATTAGACTTTAAACCGAAGACCCATCTGCCTGACCTGGTGGTGGCTGAAGAGGGTGTTAAAGATCCCAATGTACTTATTGAAAAGAAAAGGTGAACTACTCCCAAGCATTGGACAAATTTTCCCTAGTAAGTATGAGTAACACAGCAGATCTCCCCTGAAAAGAGGCTAATGTCCTAGTTGAACTAACCCAGTTCACAAAGTATACATAAATACTTTTTTTCTGTAAAGCTACTACTGTTCATAGCCAGACCAAATAGATTAGATTTAAGAGACATATTTGTTTGATCACATCTTAATAAGAACTCAGGACGTAAAACACAGGCTTTCACCAAAATTCCTGTAAAAATATTAACATAGAAGCTTTACTCAATTATTTCTCTCAACTTGTATTTCCAATGTTAGATATAAAACAAAAAATAATTAGGAAAAGTGCTCTAAATTAGGGTCCTTTTTTCATTGTCTGTACTTTTAACTTAGAACTTCTCAAAATAATTTCCAGTTTTAGGTGGAAAGGGAATAAAAAGTCTGAGAATACATTAGGATCATCCATCCAAAATCTGGACTGTTGAGAAGTATGCTATTAGTTATTGAGAAATATGCAGATAATGCTCTAACCAGATAAACCCAACTGTTCAAAGGTTTTCCTGGGTGAAAAAATATAATAAAATATTGTTTTTGCTTCACCTCCGCACTTACCACCTTACTTGTATACATTGACTCCACATTTAGTCCTTGAAAGAGAATATGTAAAAGTCCCAGAACTTTAAATCATTATGGTGAATTAACAGAAACATGGTCAACAACAATTCTGTATGTGAAATAATCACTCAGCAAGTTGTACCGTGTAGAAGGGTCCTTGACAAACTGCAACCTCATTCATCCAAAGATAGAGAAACCTACCATAAATGTCTTTAATTTAGTTTTGTAAATTAAGTCCAAACTTATACATCAAAACATCTGATACATGCTGTTATGCTGTAGCTTGTCACAAGTCTTTTTGAAATGAATTGTCTACAACCATCCAATGGCCTTTCATGAATCACACAATCTAATAATTTTCTTCACTACCCATAACACCTGTGGCATAGTCGTTCCTGATAATCATTCTACATTCTCTTCAGCAATAGAATTATTCATCTGAGTTTATGTCATACTTGAAATATTTTGTTGATTATGGAAACAAGCATTCAGTTTTCCAAATAATCCTTATTCTTCTTTTTCCATAGCATCAGCATTGGCTTTTTTGACATTCCATTTAATTGAATTTTATTTTACTTAATGCCTGGGACTGCCATATCTTTAAAATTATATAATAATAATAATCATCATGCATAATCTCCTCAGTTGAAGACTGACCATTAACTTGAAATTCCCCCTCAGAATGGATCTGTATAGTGTAATAAATCTGTTTCCTTGCTATTTTTTCTACCATGCTTCCTAATTTATTTTTCCATATTTTAATATTCTTTTTTTACTAGATTACAAGCACAAAACAATCACCTCTTATTATCTTCCTTTATATTGTAAGCCTTGTTTTATCTCATTCGTTCATCTTTTTCATGTTCCCCCAAGTATCAGCTGTAATACTACCTCAGATAATTCAAGCAAAATCATTTTAGCAAAACCACATCACTAAAAACAATGTTTTTTTTATATTTTCCTTCTCCAGTTTTATTGGAGAAGGAACCAACAAATTACTTCTAGAAGCAACTAAATCCAACAATTATCATAGCGACGCTCTCATATCAACAAGATATCCAAAATCTGGAATTCCATACCCCAAATAATCATCATCACTAATAATGCATTAAAGTTTAAAACACTACTGAAAGAACACCTTACAAATAAATGGCTCTTCTCTTGCACCAACCTTGGATGATCATTCCCTTTCTACTACCTCCGTTTTTTTTTCAACTTCTTTCTCATTAGCTAATCGTCTCCTATGACATGTGGGCAAAGAGGGAACCAGTATATGTGATTCATTTTTAAGATGTCTACCGATTCTTGCAGGTTTTTCCTCAGTTTTTCTCTTCCTTCTCCCCATATTACATTGCATGCACTAGTACTGTACATCATCACCATATTTTCAAAATTCACACTTCGAAGCTGACACAGCAACTGCATAACATGTCAAAATTCTCCATGTATTTCTCTTTACTAGTAAAATTAAAACATGTAGCTTCAAAACAAGAGGACCCTACATAGAAACTGTATGTGATTTTTAGAAAGAAAATCTCCACTCACAGAGCACTCCTTGTATATTAAAGTCCAAAGATCTTACACTGAGTCTAGGCTTTGACTTTTGCCCTATCATTAATAGTCCTCATATTTTGCAGAAGTATAACATAATTGCTTACATGTTTCCAACCTTCCACCACTGCCCATCTATGTGAAAACTCTTTGTACAATTCACATTTAAGTTTAGGATTTTCATTTACTTTGTCCTTTTTTCTGTGTGCTTCTTTAGCTTTCCTTGCCTCTTTCACATACTGATGCCCCATCCTCAGTATCACTTTCTCCTTCCTTACTGTCTCCTGTTTCTTTTTCTAACAAAAAGAGTTTATTAAACGTTTCAATTTCTATAGTGGTCCGTAGCACATCATTATGCTCTGCTACATTCCTATTTCTACTGTCTGTTGTCATTTACATTTTTCCTGTTGCTTCCGGCAAAGGTTCCTTCTCTGAAACAGCATTATGTTTCCATAAATCTACCCAATAATATCTTCGTGAACCTTGTCTTGTACAATGTTTGATATAACAATCCTTTGCATGTCCAGTTTTACCATACCTAGTACAGTAATCTTGTAGAAAGTTCACCTTTCAAGTGCCCCATTGGCCACACACCTTTTTAATGAACAACTGATTCTCAGCATATTGTCTATCATTTTCACCATGCCTTTCTATCCCCAGCCCTAAGTCCCAGACCATTATTTTGATGAGTAAATTCAAAAATAACAAAAATTCACAAAGAACAATGCAGGTTTAATATCCTTAGTAACTATGTGCACTTTATTTCTTATACTCAAATTATAAAGCATAACTCTTGCCAAAGCCCATGCTTTTCTTATTTTAAAACATCTACATATAACTGAATAACCTGACTTTCTTTTTCAGAACATATATAGGCTTATAGGTTCATAGGTACGTACTTGGCTACTATTATTTGAAAATCTTGGGAACCCTAGCCTTAATCTCACATGGTATTTTTAGCCCTAATGTTTTATGTGCAAACAACCCAGAGATAAACAGAACAAGGATATGTTAGGACATTTACATGTTGCCCCTATCACCGTGGAACAAGGCTGCTATATCAGCAATGAATCTGCAGTTTCACATCCATTTATCTAAATTATATTTGAGTAGCGTAAGAAAAGTACTTTGCTTTATGTGGAGTTGAAGACAGTTCCATAGAAGCAGAATTCCATGTGATACATACCCATCCCTCTAACATATTCTATTTATATTGCAAAAAAGACTGATATCCCCTGAGTGGGCCTTTATGCAACCATTGGACTTGCAAATGTGTAATAGGTCTGACAGAACAGGGCTTGGGGAGACTCTGAACATGAGGCAGATGTTGCTTTATTGTAGCCTGCATGATACTGAAAAGAAGGCCTAGGATTTGAGATGGGTCACATAGTTTTATAATCTGATTTCTTGAATTTCTTAGTGAGGGAGCTTTGTGTTCATTCCAGTTCTGCCAAATGTTTAGACAATTGCATACTGAAAGGGGAATTATACTCAGTGAATGGCCTAATGAGTGCTGAGTACAGTGGAATAATTACATCCCTGGACCTGGATGTCATAACTTTAGATATAAACTGTGCAATGAAAATGGAATTCCTAAGAATAGTGGATACATGGTGATCAAAGGACAGTTTGTTGTCAACACAGGTTCCCAGATTCCTAAGTACGGGATCAATTTTTAGGGGGGGTGTTGTTAATGTGATAGTTATGAGGAAGCCATGCTTGCTGAAGGATATGTTTATACATTTCTAGTCATTTAGTTTCAGTCCTTAGTTTTGTCACAAGATATTTGTTTAAGATAGACTGTCTTGGAGCAACATGGTGTCCTCTGGGGAGTTAATAATGGAATCTTCAGAAAAACAAGAGCCAAGAGGTTGTTGAGAAGCCCATTCCTGGGCAGTGACCACATCCCCCAACCTATAACCCCTGTTCAAAAATCTAGAGGTGAGATCCTGCTTGAAATAATTATAATCATCCTCACTTGAACAGATACATCTAATCCTGGAGAATTGTGACTTTGGTATGTTCCTTGGATTATTGGTTGAATGCAACCGGTCTATATCCTGTGTGATTCAATACCCTCCTAGTCTGTATGGCAGAGCATGTCTTGACAAAAAATTTCTTTTATTTTCGGGGCAGCTGCTATTGGCAAATCCAAGGGACAGCAAAGGGGGCATCTTTGCCCCCATATATGCAGATCTGTTTATGGGTTATATAGAGCAGGTACTGATATATGATATGTCACACAACATATATCTGCCGGATATGGACATATGGAGGAGATTTTTGGACAATTGTTGGTTGGTGTGGTGTGGGGGTGTAGAATATTTGAAAGAGTTTGTACAATACCTTAATGATAATAAATGGGGCATTGAGTTCTCTTTATCATATAGTCATGATGAAATTAATTTTTTGGATGTTAAGATCTTAAAGGAACCTGACAACTCTTTATGGACTGTAGTATTTAGAAAATATCCACAATATAACAACTTATTATATTCGACTAGCTTACACCCCACACACACCATAAGGAACATACCAAAGTCACAATTCTCCAGGATTAGACATATCTGTTCAAGTGAGCATGATTATAATTATTTCAAGCAGGATCGCACCTCTAGATTTTTGAACAGGGGTTATAGGTTGGGGGATGTGGTCACTGCCCGTGAATGGGCTTCTCAACAACCTCGGAAGGATTTACTAAAATATAAGAATAAGGATGACCATAATGACACGGACATTATTAAATTAATAACCACATATGGGAGGAATGTCAATATACTTAGGGATGGTATTAATAAACATTGGAACATTCTGGAAGCCAATAAGGAACTTAGCCAGTGGTTACCGGATAGGTGTCCTTTTTCTTTTCGTCATGGCAGAACAATAGGGTTTCATTTTTCCCATTATAAACGTCAGCCCAAAAATAGGGAATCCATCCACCAACTTAGTATTGTAGGAGAAAAGTTAGCAGGTTGCTACCCATATGGACATTGTTCATTTTGTCAACATGTATCTAAGACTAAACAATTCTTAGCCAGAACACTAGTCATGTGTATGATATTAACTTTTACGCTAATTATGGATCAGATTGGGTTATTTATTTAGCTTGTTATCACTGTCATTCATTTTATATAGGACAGACATCCAGACCCTTCCGTTTAAGAATGTCAGAACACTAAAGTGATATCCGTAACAAACCCATTACTAATGCTTTGTACAGACATAGTCAAATACACCATTCTGCCAAATTTACCTTTACTATCATTGACAAAATATTGGATAATAAAGGATGTAAAAGGAGATGGCATTCCCTGCTCAATCATAAAGAAAAAATGTGGATGGTTAAATTAGGGGCACTTTTTACACCTGACCTTAATGACAAATTTGAGAAAGCAAAGGAAATGACATCACACGTTAAGTGCTTTGAATTGTTATTTAAGGAAATGTGTTGGAAGTTTATATATCACTGATGAAGGCTGTGTGCTGAAACTGGTCTGAACTTTACTGATGGCTCAATAAAATTATTCACCTTGGGTGCTACAGGTTTGTGCTGGCTCTTGTTTTTCTGAAGATTTGACTGTGGTTGGCCGTTTGCACTTGCAGTACCTGCAAGCTTTTCATTCATATTCATAGTGAGTTTATAATGGAACCAAGTTTGCAGTCATTTGCAAACATGGTCAGCCACGAACCCTTAATATTGACTTTGACTTTAAGAAGTAAGTGTTAAAGAGGAGTGGTCCAAGGATTGAACCCCTGGGCTACACTCTGTGTCACAGGTCTTTTGAAGGTGATAGAGCTGCTTATTTTAATTTCCTCTGTTCTTTTTAAGAACCAAGTTGTTATGCAATGAGTTACATACAGATTTACATTTAACTTGGATTATTCATTTACAATATCTGAGTGTTCTGTGGTGTTGAATGGCTTTGCAAGGTCTAGATATGCAGTGTATACTAATCTATCTTCAGCCATTACTACAGTAACTTTTTTCAAGGGAGTCAGCCAGGTTAAGTAGGCAGGATCTGCTCTTGATAAATCCAAACTGGCTTAGGTTACCTGTAGACTTATTCATTAATTCTATAATGATCCTTTCCATAGCCTTACAGATGAGGCTGGTCAGGCTTATGGGTCTATAATTGTTTGCAACCATTGAAGCCCTACCTTTGAAGAAGGTAGTGACTATTGCTGCCCTCTATTCATCTGGCATGAAGCTTATTTTATACTGAGATTAAATGGCTTCTACAAGGAGTCTGAAAAGTCATGTTTCAGCTGATGAGTAGGCAGCCTGCTATGTTGTGCTGCCCAATATAATTAGTGTTCATGGCCTTAAATAGTGCCTTGAAGACCTGATCTTGGGAGGATACAGGCATATATTCTGAGAATATTTGAGGGAAAGGGGGTGAAATTTAAACTAAATTTGTCTGCTACTAGATTGTTAATGTCCTCTGGGTCTGAGTTTGTGATATTTACTATTAGCTCTTCAAAGTGCTGGGTATTGTTTCTAAGGATTCTAACATAGTCAAGGAAGGCATTGTGGTTATTCCTATTCTTAGCAGCTATTTTATATCATATCTGGATTTGGGCTATTTGATCTGGGTCTGGAGTTCCTTTTTTAGTTTAGCAATGCATTTTAGCAACTTGAGGTTAAATCTATTTTTCTATGCATTACGTTTTTTTTCTTTGATTATAAAGCCTTTAAATATAAATCTTCCGTCATATGGGGTTTATTTTGAATTGGCATTGTAGCTATATCTAAGGGGAGTAGATGTGTCTATGCGCTACTTACATGTGCACAGAGTTTGTTAGTAAAGGATTCTGCATAATCAGTGGGGTCATCGAGGTGGAAGCAGCTTTAGAATGTCACCAGCTCATGATTCAGATTTATTAGTGTAGTTTTTGAATAATCTCTGAATACTGAGGCATTGGAAGTTACTTCAAGCTTATGTTGAATGTGACTGATTTGTGGCCTGCTATGTCTAGGGAGGAAGTTATACCTGGTAGGGGACAAAGCTGTCCCATATGGGAAAGAACCAAATCTAGGATTTTGTTTCCCCTGGCGGAAGTGCAGCCTAACTTGCCCTGAGAGTTTGTATTAATGAAGTCCAGAAATTTCTGAACATAGATGATTGAGGGCATATAAATACCCAGTTTATGGGGGGGGGGATGCTTAAAGTTTCCTAGTAGAAAGGTGTTTGGCTTAATACATAGGTAATCCATACTAGTTAGGTATAAGGTGTGGGCTGAGGGGAACATAGAAAGGGATCCTATATTTAGCCACGATGTGATAAGGTGTTTTGTTAATAGTAAGTTGGTTGTGGAGGAGTTCCAGTTCATTATCTTGTTTAATGAGTCTAGAGGTGATGTTTTTAAGAATATGGAGACAGCACCACTTTTACTGCCTTTGTTAAATGTGGTGGGGCTAAATGTGTGATAGACATTGAAACCCTGCAATGATGGAGTGCTTTTGTTGGTCCTGAACTAGGTCACTGTAGAGATGTATACTTCAATGTTTTTCTAGGATAAGGATTGCTTGTAGACAGTGAAGTTTTTTTGTTAAAGCTCCTAGCACTGAGAAGCAATATCTTAATGTTAGGTAGATTTTGTTTTATGTTGGAAGCTTTAGAAGACTGACATTGCCTAAAAAAGGCACTATAGGGATGGACATGGATTTAGTCAATACATGAAAACCTTGGAGGAGGAAGTACAGGCCATCCCAGGCAATGCAGCTTGGACTGTCTACCATCTCCTTCTAGGATGATAAATATCGCACCCTCTTTAAATCACAATAGAAGCTAAATCAATCACTGAAACCAATAATCTTTTGCTGATATTGTGGCATCATTATTAATGATGGTATAATGCTGCTCAAGGCTAGGTTCACACAAATTCCAAGAGCTGCATCATGATGGTCTTTGTATAGTCCAGGGAGCAACATCTCAAGTCATTTAACCCTAAGTATACTATAACTGTGTTACATGTGTACCAATGGTGGGAAATCCTGACTACTTACTAATGTACAGGATCCTGGTGCCTGATATGCAGCTGACCATGACCTTCTCCTTGCACAGGCCGGTGAGTGGTGAATCAGTGTGTCTTACAAAAGTGTCATCTTTGACTAGGGTAATGCATTGTGTGGAGGTTTTGACATTTATATATTCACAGCTTCATCAGTAGGTACTAGGTTAGATGCTCTTGTGAGGCATTTTGAAATGTCTATCAAATGTACATTTTTGTACTCAAACTAACCTATCCTATCCCATTTGGTTAGAGACTGTCCTTACCCATCCCATGGTTGATAATTATATATTACCCAAAATGAGAATAACTGGGACCATGCCATAGATAATTTGAGGTAACCCATGCATGGGATAAAGCATTTAGGAGCTGCCTCTGTCCATTAGTGGTACAGGGGCAGTCCTAGGGTACATTTTTTGTTTTCCATCCATACATCCAAGTTGCACTTGAATATGGACAGGGATGAACTTTTGTTTTATGTGGATTAAGACCCTGTTTCAGAGCAGTGGTATCCTCTGTGGGATATACGTGTCCTTCCAAACCATTCTGCTGATGTTGCCAAAGAGGATTAGATTCCTAAACTGAACATTTCTGATGCCATTTGACTTGCTGATGCACAGCAAATCCATCAGTATTGGGTCAGAGGATGTCTTATAAAGCAGACGCATGTGATGTCTCAGCAATCTGTAAGGTACACAGTATAGTGACAAGGCTTTGAGTTGGTTCACGTAGGACATATTGTTAAGGCCTTGTATCCTTTTAGTATGGTATCTCTGTGGGTGTTCCGGTTGTTGCATGTGTCTGGACAGATACATGCCAAAGGGACCATTATATTCAATTAGCCTAATGAGGGCTGAGTAAAGGTGACAATGACATCCCTAGATCTAGACACAGCCCCTTTGTTTATAAAGTGTGCAATATAAAAAAGACGTTCTTACAACAATGGACACAAGTCGGTAAAATGTCAAGTCCCTGCCCACATAGGTTCCTAAATCCCAAACAACTGGATCAACCCTTAAGGACCTATTGTAAATGAGGTAATTCCACTGGGTAGATGACTCTCCAAAGGATACAATGCATTTTTGTTATTTAGTTTCAGTCCATGATTTTGGCACCAGTTATTTATTTGTGACAAACCATTCTGCAGAATAGCTAAGTCATTTGAGGATTCAATGACTGTTCCTAGCTTGCAGTCATCTGCAAACATAGTAATCCAGAGCCTTTTGGGATTGGCTTTTATTTCAGAATAGATACCAAATAGGAGAGGTCCCAGAACATAACCGTGGGGGACTGCACTTGTGACTGGACTCTTTGTGGAGGGAATTTCATCTATTTTGATTTCCTGTGTTCTATCTGTAAGACAGTTGGCAATCCAACAGGTGACATAGGTGTTTATTCCCAGATGATTTAGCTTTTTGGGGGCTTTGAAGTGAGTCAGTATGACTTGTAGTTGTATGTATTTTTCACAGTGTACTAGTGTTCTCATTTGATGAATTGGTATACCTAACAGTAACATTCTTTTGTTTCAGAATTTGTACACGTCCCCTGATTCCTTTGCATTCCATATCAGATAGAAATGCACAAGAGATTATCTTTAGTTTAAAGATAGCTATGTTCCTAATTGCAGTTGTATAACAGCGCTCACTAACATCTGTACGGTGCCCAGAATTGTTCAAGGGTTCATAGGATTGCCTATAACCGCCATACCTCAAAAGTCTTGCAAGAGGTAAAACTTACATCAATTCCATGAATTAACATTGAATTTGAACAGCTAACCAGTCTGCACATCTCTAAACTTGCAGCACATTCAAAATCTTTTTCAGTCTGGATTTGATCTAAAGAATTTCTCCAAAAAACATAATTTCTGGCATTAACAACATTGGCGTCCAAATTATCTGTTGTCCATAGTCTCTATTTGAAGAACTGTTGCAGCCACAGTACCCCCAGACATAATGAGAGGCGGAATACTCTAGAGAAAGTGTGACAGTATCTCTCCCGAGACAGATTATGGGTTCTGTAAACTTTATTTTATAAAGTGAAAATCATAAACTATATATATCTATATCTATCTATATCTATCTATATATATATATATATCACCTTCAGATGCCCGAAATCGCGTTTCGCCGACACACAAATCACCGACACCAAAAGACCGACAACAAAAAATACCGACAACGCAAAACACCGAAAACCATTACACCAACACACTACACGTAAACAACACAGTACACTACATAACATATCCACTATCCCTAACCCAAACCCTAACCCTAAGGTCCGACACTACCGCACACTTACCCTACCTGCACCCTAACCCTAACTCACTTACCCACCCCTAACCCCAAAGTCCGACACTACAGCACACTCACCCTACCTGCACCCTAACCCTAACTCACTTACCCACCCCTAACCCCAAGGTCCGACACTACCGCACACTCACCCTACCTGCACCCTAACTCACTTAACCCACCCCTAAACCCACAGTCCCTCACTATCGCACACACACCCTACCTGCACCCTAACCCTAACTCACTTAACCCACCCCTAAACCCACAGTCCCTCACTATCACACACTTACCTGTCCGCTCCCTAACACTAAATCCCTCACTCTATCGCACACTTACCGAGTCCGTCGGGTTCTCACCTTGTTGGTCATCTGCGTTGTCGGTGTTTTCATCCCGTCGGATTCCGTGTCGGCGAAACGCGATGTCGGGCATCTGAAGGTGACCCATATATATATATATATATATATATATATATATATATATATATATATATATATATATATATATAGATATACACATATGTGTGTGCATAAAGAGAGAGAGACATACAGATGTATGAATTTTCTTTGAAATACCCAAACATGGACATTCCAAATGTTGACTGCAGAATAATAGTCATAGTGGATGATAATCTTACATTTGACCTGCATATAAAAAAAAATACATAAGAAAAACTCATCAAAAACTAGGAATGCTTTACAGATCCAAACACTTCCTCACTGATGCAACTAAAGCTACATTTGCCACTACTTATCGCCTCCCAACTGTACTCTATGGTGCTCCCATCCTTACTAACCTACAGGCTTCACAAAAATTAAAACTTGAACAATGCTATAACAAAGTTGCTAAATTTGCAGTACATACCCCTTTCAGAACCCACCACTGTAAAGCACTGAAAAGCCTAAATTGGTTAGAACTACCACATCAACTAACATAAACACAACTTCTTACCACCAATAAAATTATCCAGCATCCATCTGCCTGTCCAGCACTAAAAAACATTCTACAACACTATATTCCCAGTCTGTCATTGTGATCCAGTGACCGAAAAATCCTGTCTGTCTAAAGACCTACCAAATCTGCTGGGCACTGTCTGTACTCATACAAGGTTGCTAAGGCCTGGAACGCCTTACCTGTATCTATCAGGTCTATAACCTCCTTCCCATCTTTCAAAACCACTCTGAAAGACTTCCTAGCTAAAACCTGGCTCTGTTTTTGCTCAACACCAGGATAAGCTATATCCTTAAATGTGAACAAGTACCTTTTCATTCCTTATACCTCCTTACTCTCTCATTTTCACTTACTGCTATCTAATTATCTTCCCTAACTTTCTCTCTAAATATTCCATAAACCTCTTTTTCCCCTCAATTCATAATGTAAATCCTGTTTGCATTAGACTTACCTTTAATTTCTCTATAAACTGTCTAAAATTTCTCTAAGTATTAAATGATTGTCATAAACCTTGTATTGATTCTTAACTGATGTTTTTATATTATGTCAGATTTATTATAATTATTTAAACTGCAGAAATTTATGTTTTATTTTTGAAGATTGCATAATTATTGTCCCTAAAATGTTTTGTAATAATTTGGAGCTTTTCTCCCCAGGCCTTTACTGAAAATGGGTTTCTACCTAGTTGAACTTTCTGATAATCCAATGTCAATAAATAAATAAACAACAATGTGAATGTCATCAGATAAATAAACATACAATGAGTGACAAGTTTGGCGCCTGCAAAATCTAAAGTAAAAAAAAAAAAAAACAAGACAAAACTTTTTTCATGATGAGGGCTGTACCCACATAGCTCCTGCTAATTATATATACTAACTTTAAGATAACACAATACCCAGGTAAAGGACATATTCCGCAACCCTAGGAATTCTCCATTCTCACACATCTGTCAGTCATGTGCACTGTTGACCAAAGTATTTCTACAATACAGAGGTAGATTTAAGCTCAACACACACTCAGTATAAATATATATATATATATATATATATATATATATATATATATATATATATATATATATATATACTTACAGATATCATCATCAGCCCCCTTTTTCCTATTTTTTTCTATATGGGGCCAGGATATCATATCAGCTGTCACCATTTCTCTTTACTCATTGCCACACTCCTGCCTTCTTTGACACTCATGACCGACTGTCACAGATCTTTTTGCTGGACATCCTTGTTTCCTCTTACATTCTTCCTGTCTGTCCCAAATCTTTTTTACCAGATTGTCTTTTGCTTTGCACCATGTGTCCAAACCACTGTAATCTGTTCTCTTTCATCTTTTCTGCAACTGGAGCTACGCTGGATTCTGCTGTTATGTCCTCATTTCTTCATCTGCCCCACAGTGTGCATCATACCACCCTTCTCAGGCACTTCATCTCCATCACCTCTAGCTTCTTCAACTGTTCTGCCTTTACTGCCCAGGTTTTTGTACCATACAGTAGTACTGGTCACACCACTTTCTTATACACCTTACTTTTCAGCTTCTTTGGCATTCTTCTGTCATATACTACACCTCATCTCAGTCTATGCCACTTGGCTTCAGCCCCTCTGAGTCTAGCTTTGACCTCTTCTTCAAACTTCCCTTCTCCTCAACCACCCTTCCCAGATACTTGAAGCTATTAACCTGTTCCACTGTCTTCTGTTCTATCTCATTTCTCAGCTACTTCTGATTTCTTCAATTTGCTGCCATTACCATTGTATTATGCATGCTTAGTTTCATCCCATGTACCTTCAGTTTTGCATTACATTCCCCTATACTTTGCTGAGGTTTTTGCTCAGTCTGCCTGTAATGCCACATCATCTGCATACAACAACTTTGATGATTTGTCCCCTCCTACTTGTTTGCTAATGTAGTCCATCACCAGTATGAACAGTAGTAGGTTCTGAGCTGAAACCTGATGCACACCCACTCCCACTGGGAGACCTTCTGTGAGACCAAAAACTCTTCATATTTGAGTCATTGGGCCCTTGTACATAGCCTGCTCTAATTCTACCATTGTTTCTGGGACTTCGAACCACTGCAGTACTGCCCAAATCATCTTTCTTGGTACCTTGTCATATGCTTTCTCCAAGTCTAGGAATGCCCCTTTGGACTCTTTCCTCATATCTAGCTTCTTCTCAGCTATCTGTCTCACTGCAAACTTCAAGTCAGTTGTGCTGCATGCTGATCTGAAAATTAACTGCTCATCTCCCATCTTACATTCTACTACTCTACATATCCATTTATCAATCAGCCTCTCCAGAACTTTCATGCAATGTGGCAGGAATTAGTTACATCTATACTGCCCACAGCTTGAATGTCCCCTTTGCTCTTGTACACTGGCACAAGTATGTTTATTCTCCAGTCATCTGGGATATGCCTTTCTCTCCACACTGCTAAGAGTACCCCATGAGCCATTTCTTTGTCATATCTGCTGTGACCTCATCTGAGCCTGCTGCTTTCCCTGACTTCATTTTCCTTAGTGCTATTCTTACTTCTTCTATGGTGGGCTCCACGTCTTCTCTCACTGTAGGCTGTGCCTGGGGCAGTACAGCTTCTGTGGGGTTTTCTTCATTCAGAAGCTGCTGGAAGTGCTCCCTCCATCTGCCTTTGATATCCTGTAAACTAGTGAGCAGATTGTTGCTGGTATCCCTTATGAAGGGTGTCTGACTATCTTCTTTATCTTTCTGTCTTTGCCTTGCAACCTGATACAGTTACTTTGTGCCACCTACTGAGTCATTTCCAGAAGTTGGTATAGTGCCTCCTATTCCTTGTTCCTTGCTATTGCAACTCCTTTCTTAGTTTCTTTATTAGCCAGTATTCCTTCCTAGGCTGGTCCACCTTTTCTATCTCACACTTTTTCCTGGACTCCTTCTTTCTTTTGATGACTTTCTGGACTTCTGTTTTCCATCACCAGCTTCCCTTATGTACCTTATTTCCATACCTGGCTCAGCCACATATCTGTTCTGTAGTCCTAACACATGCTGTTTTAATGCACTGTCATTCTTCTTCAGCTCCACGTATTTAATTTCCTTCCTGGGGTGCATGAGCCCTGAGTAATTCCTTGAACTGCTGTACTTTATCTCCAGTCAACTTCCAGGCGTGTGTGTGTGTATGTGTGTGTGTGTGTGTGTGTGTGTGTGTGTGTGTGTGTGTGTGTGTGTGTGTGTGTGTGTGTGTGTGCGTGCGTGTGTGTGTGTGTGTGTGTGTGTATACATATATATATATATATATATATGCAGATATATATATATATATATATATATATATATATATACAGATATATATATATATATATATATATATATATGCAGATATATATATATATATATATATATATATATATATATATATAAGAAAGAGTGATAATTTTAGATTGAAAGTAAAATGATTGGAAAGAAAAAGTAAGCTAATTTTTTTTTGGCAGGGTGTAAGCACCCTTGCATTCCCCACCACATGCTAATTATATATATATCTACCAGTCTTTGATCAGTCAACAGTGGATTATGGGCAAATTCCCTTGTTCCAATTTACCATGATCCCATACAAAAGACTGCTAGCAAAAACTCCATTGAAAATGTCTGTGCATGTGTTTTAACCTATAACCATGCATTTATATACATATCTATACACACCCACACACACACACGCACACACACACACACACACACACACACACACACACACACACACACACACACACATACACGCGCTATATCAAATATAAATGGTCTTGCCACCCTGTAGATCGATGCCTAACCCCCATACTCCCTGCTAATTATATTTACTAACTCCATGATCACACAATCACCAGGGAAAGGAAACAGTTCCTTACTCAGGGATTGTTGATCTCGTACAGCAGTTAAGCCCCAGTTTGGCATTGACCTGCTATGTGTCAGGACACTGTACATTCAATACAGTTTCCAACACCCATACACACACGCACACACACACACACACACACACACACACACACACACACACACACACACACACGCACACACACATATAAATCTCTCCCTCTAAATATATATATATATATATATATATATGTGTGTGTGTGTGTGTGTGTGTGTGTGTGTGTGTGTGTGTGTGTGTGTGTGTGTGTGTGTGTGTGTGTGTGTGTGTGTGTGTGTGTGTGTGTGTGTGTGTGTGTGTGTGTGTGTGTGTGTGTGTGTGTGTGTGTGTGTGTGTGTGTGTGTGTGTGTGTGTGTGCCCATGCACAGAACCATATACACAATATTTCAATAACTGCCACCCAAGCCTTTATTCCTTAAAAATATAAAATTATTCCTCATTTTATGATCCTATTTTAAACAAAACTTCTTCATATTTTCTATTCCATATCATCCAAAAATGAGTTAAAACCTACCTGTTTCATCATCTTCTAATATTTATCCACAATATGCAAACTGAAGTATATCCTTCTTTAAATGTTTTATGTTACTGAGCAATAAACCTTTTTTATTGCATCCCAACTCCCACTATTCTTATACATTCAAAAATAAGACTTGTGTTTCTTTTCTTTTACATCCCTGAACACAACCATATTTATTATTAGGTCTGTTTGTATCTCATTTCAAGTTTTACTGGTAGTTTATTCAATATTAGCTTCTATAGCAAGTCTTTCTGTTCTTCAAAATTTTAAAAACTTTTGATCCTCAAATCTCTCCATTAATCCACCAAATAATGGTCCATAATTTCTATACCATACTTTTAACTTATCTCTCATTTTATCAATTGTTGTTATCCCAACTATTATCTTCTTGCTTAATCATAGTGGTGTAAAATTACTGTTCTGAAAGTCTAAATACTATATAAAGCTGATTAGGCTGCTTTTATGTTTCTCCTTTTAATATGGATTATAACCTGTGTGCTTTTATAAACTTGTGCCTGCAGCACATTCCCAGGATTACATAGTTGTGTACATTGGCTGGGTAGTTCTGGCCAAGAGCCTGCCAATATTCTTATAATTCCTCTAATGCTAAATGTATAATCTGTTTGGGCTAACTTTTCCATAAGGTGTTTATAAATGCAGATATTTTGCTGCTTTTTCTAGCTGCTTCCTGGTGTGCTTTTTTAGGTCACCCCTGACAAGAGGCTACTAGCATAGTGGAACTAATCCAGTCAATAAAATGTAAATAAGTAAACACAATAAATATATAACCACCAGAGATCTCATCAATATGCTTATAAAATCCAAAGCAGAAACTGACAAAAAAGCTTGTACAACTGCAAGCTCATTTGGCAGCACTAGTACCCAATAAATGCATCTTCCATAAAAAGATGAGGATAACCTGGATTCCTGTATGGTGTTTTAAACATGAAATGGGAGGATGGCCTAATGGTTAAGGTGTTTGATTTACAAACAGAAGGTGCAGGGTTTGAGTCTTACAAGGGATAGTTGGCTAGACTTAAAATGACTCCCAAGGGCAGTTAGCTTAGCACTACTCTATGAACCTAAAACAATATGTTGCAAATGAAAACAACGTGAGAGTGGACTGGGAAAAAGTCCTGTCAACCTAAGTGAGAGGAGAGACCTTAAGAATATTTATCTGTCTGTATATCAATGTATCTATACGTGTAAGAAGTGAACTGACTGCATAACTATGATAAATTTAAAAAAGGAACTTTTAGCTAAGGCTGTGATAACGTCTGAAGTAGAAGCATATAAAAAACATTGCAATTATACTTTTAATGCTGACAAACCAGTAACAGCTCAGGTGCATGACTTGCACTAATATTTAAAACTTTAGTTCGAAACAAAAACTACCTATTAGGTGAAATTGTTACAAATCCAGGCAGAATACACATTTAAATGAACATTACTAAGCACTATGAGAAAGTTCATTTTGCAAAGTGATCCCAGTAGTCTGATACATTTTAGAAATTCAGTAGAATGTTATTTACAACTGAATTGCGATAATGATGCAACAAGAAATGTAAAGCCTTCTCTGAAACAAAAAGCAGAAAGTAGTAGGTTATCTTTTTTTCAGTTGTGGAGAGAGTTGATCACATAGTCAAGTAATGTTCCTCTAGTAGTGAAGACAATGGTAGTAGTAGAAATGTGAAAACTTATAAGTGTGCTAAAATGGTGCTGTCCATACCATGTGATAAGACTGTAGCTAGAATAATTGAGTCAGTATGATGTCACTGTGATAGAAAAAAACATTCAAATGTATTTTATTCTGAAAAGTGAGACAACCAAGCTCTGCTAGACTCTTTCAGCATGATTGTTATTGTCAAGTGTCCCCTGTAATGTAAGGATAAGATAAGAAACATAGAAAAGGTAGAGGTAATATGTATTCATGGTGATAGAAATGAATATCACCTCGCACATTCAGAAATTCAGATAGTTGTAGAAAAATTTTTATGTCCTGTGCTTTTTAACCCCAGTCTTGACTCAAGGTGTAGTATTTGGGAAAGGTGTGTCCCATTTTAAAGCACCGTTGAAAAATCTGGATGGATGAAAATCTACAGATACTGTGTCTATGGCCGCTACACTTAGTAAGATAGATGTAAAGGAACAGCTTGAAATGCACATTCAGCATAAGTGTTACTCATGCAGAAGTCCAGAATCAAAATCAGGTGAAGGAAGTTTGCATAGAAGCAACAAAAGATGAGAAAGTAGTTATAGGTTAGACAGTAAAAAGGATATTTTTGTAACCAGCAACGTGTCCCAATAATAGAGCAACAGAAACCCAGTGCTGCACATGATGTCATTATAGGAACTAAAGGAAAATGGAAAGAAAATCTCTGGGAAAAAAAAAAACAGGCGTACTAGACAGATATCTGCTCACCGACTTGCAAGAAGTGTTACCATAGAAACAGACATGGGAAAAATGTAAGAAAGATGGTGTCACACTGCCAGCCCAGCTATCTGGAATTTTGTAACTAATACTATGTCATTTGTGAATATTGATATGATTTATACACAACTATATGTGTATATTAAACTACTGGTACAGAAGTGTATGTTGAAAAAAAAATAAATAAATTTTAAGCTCATTTCCTGCCTTTCCTGTAAGTGGTCTAGACTGTTTGTAGGCTTCTGAGCCCCCAAGCCTTTCTGTTTTGGAGGGAAGCCTTCTAGCTTAATTTTGTTTCTTAGAACTAGCCAGTTTTCTAGTTTTAGCACTCAAATCTGTTTCTTTGAACTCAGCACTTGTTCAGAGCTCATTGTAAGGACTAAATAAGTTGCAAATTACTATAGCACTCAACTTTCCACACTTGTCTAGAGGAAAGCAGTTTTAGTACTTAATAAATAAGCACCTATCCAGGCATGTCTAAGAGTCAGCTCCTGGTGATTTCTCCTGTCTACCTGATGAATCTGGGCATCTTGGGGCAATGCAGCAATTGCCTCGTGTACACAGACAATCCTCTCCTCCTACCACCCAACACTACAACTTGTGAGAGATGCACTTATATTGCCAAACTGGAAGCAAAGCTCTCTTCACCCAAAACTGGACTAGACAGTCAAGAAGAGAAGGTAAACACTTGCACCACACCAAACTCATCACATAGTCCCTCAAAACCTACATCACCAAAACACACACATAGAAACACAAAACACACACCTAAACTCGCGGAGGCTCTCAATAAAAACCTGCATCAGGGACCTCCAAAGCAGAAACGCAAGCAAACTCCGCACCCCAACACAACCCAAATGACACATAGCCTACAAACTCAGTGTGCCACTCAACCACAGCCCATAAGGCATAACAATGTACCCAATACTCTAGTCATAGGTGACTCTATAGTCAGGCACACTGATGTTCCACTCACCAGGCTAAACAAGGAGAAAGTTTCTGTCAGCTGCCTGTCAGGTGCCAGGATCCACCACATAACGCATACACTCAGGTCACACCACAGCAAGTACAAATATGACTCTGTCATTGTCCATGTTGATATGAATGACCTGAGACGTACCTCCCTGGACTACATGAAAAAAGACATGAAGGAGCTCTCCGATCTTGTAGCCCAGGCAGGTATGACCCTGGCCCTGAGTAGCATCCTGTCATAACCCAGAATGATGCCACAGTACAAGGACAAAATGATTGACTTCAACAATTGGCTAAGGTTCTGGTGTCATTCTAAGGGGATCCAGTATTTGTCTGCCTGGGACAACATGATCGACAGACCATGATGCTTTGCCAGAGATGGTTTGCACCTGTCACCCTTGGGATTCCGGATACTGGCTAAGGCTCTTGCCACCCCTATAGTGCATTTTTAGGCAAGGTTCAAATGACAAATTCACCACCATAACAGGTACAAGCAAGCAAAATCTAAGGGTAATGCTACTCAATTCTAGAAGTCTAAACCTCAAAATGCACTCACTCGAGGCACTTCTTAAAATGGAGAACATCGACATCTGTGCAGTGACAGAGACCTAGTTCAAAACTCCAGAGGGCACCCCTGCATTACCAGGCTATAATTCATACCACACCTTTCGGCCACCTAACCCAGAATGAGGCACTAAAGGTGGAGGCATGTCAATATTCATTAAGGATATCCACACCTCCAGGCTAGTTGAACAGCATAATGCATCCGAGATTATCCAAGTGCAACTAACTCTGGGCAAGACCGCAATCCAAATTGCAGCTTGCTACAGACCCCCCACCATGCCCCAGGATTCTCACTCCTCATTTCTTGATACACTGGAAAGTATTAGGGTACAACCTAAAACCCTAATAATGGGCGATTTCAACTACCCACCATTAACTGGGAAAACTACTCATGTACCAACTCTTTTGCTCAACATTTTCTGGAATTCATAAATTCCAACACCTTGGATCAACTTATTCATACCCCCACCAGGTGCAGTAATATCCTAGACCTGGTCATTACTAACATGGGCAACCGGTGTTGCACACCAGAGGTCAATTCCTTGTTGATCAGATCCGACCACAAGCTAATCACCCTAGACATCCACATCCCGTCCCCACCCCCAATTAAGGAAGCCACCGTAAAAAACTTCCCTTAAGACAGACGTGGCAAACTTCATGACACCCATGCAGATGGACAATAGAGTTACGAATGCTGAATCCTACACAAATGCACTTTATAAGCACTTACACGAGTGCATGGACCATGCTATCCCTAATAGAACCAAGATGCTAACCTCCAAAAAAAGGAAGCTGGTCTGGTGGTTCTCTGCCATAAACAAGCTCTACAACAGAAGAAAGAAACTGTTGCAAAAAAGAGTAAAATCCCATGACTGGAGGAACGCCCTGGTCAACCTCAGTAAGAAGCTGAGATCCCTCATAAAATCCTCCAAAGCTAGTTACAAAAACAAAACTGCCACTGACTCTAAAGACAACCACAAAGCATTCTATAGCTATGTCAAAAATCATAATGGCAACACTCAGATCAGCTCTGAGTTACAGCACAATGGCACTAAATATACAGAATCAACTGATATTGCCAACATCCTGGCAGATAGGTTCAGTGCTAACTTTACCCCCCCTCTCACCCCCTAGAGGGCTCATCTCTATACCGGAAGAATGCAAAGTTCCTTTAATCACAGCTGCACAGGTAGAAAACACACTCTCCAAAGCCAAGAACACAGCATCCATGTGACCTGACAATAACCCAGGCTGCGTTCTACACGAACTACAGAATGAACTGGTACCATGTTCAGTCATAGCCTCACCTCAGGCTTTGTGCCCACTGAATGTCACACCACGATGGTTATCTCACTCCACAAAGGGGGAGCCATGACGGACCCTGGGAACTGTCCCCCCATTAGCCTGATGAGCCTGGTCTGCAAGGCCATGGAATGTATCATCATGGAACTCATAAACAAAGACATTGGTAATCTCCAAACTCTGGACCCTACCCAGTTCGGATTTGTAAAAGGCAGATCATGTCTCCTAAACCTGATTGACTTCTTTGAAGCAGTCACCAAAGCCATAGATATGGGTAAGGTGGTTCACACAGCTTATCTAGAGTTCGCCAAGGCTTTTGACTCCATCCCCCACTCTGGAATTATACATAAGCTCACTAAACTAGGTATAAATCCCTATGTCACAAGATGGGTTGCCAACTGGCTCATGGACAGAACCCACACTGTGAAAGTAGCAAACTCCAAATCCGACTTCAGACCAGTGGCAAGTGGAGTACCACAGGGTTCAGTGCTGGGTCCTCTCCTGTTTGGTATCTACTTCTCTGGAATACAGGCTAACACAGAAGGTCTCTGGCTAACAAAGTTTGCAGATGACTGCAAACTAGGAGCCATAATCGAAACTCCTAACAATGTGGACATACTGCAAAAGGGCCTCACTGAGACAGATGCCTGGTGTCAAAGCCATGGCCTGAAGCTCAATGCCAAAAAGTGTATTGTCATCCCCTTTGGTAAAATCTCTGTACCCATGAACTAGCACATAACTGGTAGTCTACTTAATGCTGAAAATGTGATAAGAGACCTTGGGACACAGGTGGACAGTAGTCTCTCCTTTGATAATCACACCGGCACAGTGGTCAGGAAATCCTTCTACATGGCTCACCTCATCACAAAAGGCTTCTCATCCAGAAAAAAAGAGGTCATTGTTCCCCTCTACTCATCACTCATTAGACCCATTATAGAGTACAACACTCCTTTGTTATGTACCTCATAAGACATCTACAACAACTGGAAAGGCCACAGAAATACCTCAGAAAAAGGATTACTGGCCTAAAACAGATTCCCATATGCAGACCGTCTCAAAAAACTCCAGCTTTACTCCATTGCATATTGCCTACTCACAGGTGATCTCTGCCTAACATACAAAGCTATTTCAAATCCAGAGCTGTTGGACATGCTCCACTTAAAGAAATCCCAATCCCTCCAAGCTACACACTCTAGGGACCAAAACCTTATCACCACAATAAACAGAACATGCTGGTGGGATAGATTCCTGTCCCAGAGACTTCCCATACGCTGGAACAGACAACCTATCTATGTCAAACAGATCTCCACATTAGCACTCTTCAAGAAAAATCTTGATGATTGGATGGGAGATAGGAAATTCACCCCGGCTATCCCACCATTGCCACCAATTAATATGTGATGCCCCTGCAATGGCCAAATAATCAAGGAGCCTCAATCCTCACCACTGGCAACAGCTGGGGGAAGTACACAATGGGAGGATGACAAGTACACACACAGTAAAGTACAATTTCCCTGAAGTGCACACAGAGACCACAGTTAGTCTGGGGCTGGTTTCTCCCTCTTTCTCCAGATCTCCAATCAGACTCCCCACTGGTACAGCTATAAGGTTGAGATCTCAGCTGAGCGGTCAAGCCAAAATCTTCAAAACTCCCTTCTGTCCAGACTATAAGGTAGTTATCACTGCCACCAACCACTCTTATCAGCAACTTTAAGGCCCTTACAAAGAGTGTCCAATCCTTCTGTGTAATCTTACTGTTAATCCAAATGCTAGTTTTGACCAACAGCAATGGCTATTAGGAGTGGCCTGTATAGTGTCACCAAATTCATATGCAAGTACTCTGTGAGCTTAAATATGTCTCACAAATATCAGAACAATGATAGGTTTAAATATATTTAATAATAAATAATAAAAGAACAAGGCAATACTCAGTACATCAATGCAGTAATCTCAGAGTTCAAAATCACAGGAAATATTTTAAAACAACATTGCAGGACGGTCTGAAAAAATACAGAAAACATCTAAACTAACCTTTGCAATATTCCTAACTATATCTAAAAGAAATTACTGTACCCTAGACTTACAGAACAACAAGCAGGCAGAAGTGCAAAAGGTGGTGATGAGTGGATGTTCTTGCTAGGTCCAAGACAAAATACAAAATCCCCAGTCTCTCTCTGAGAGAGTTCTTAAATCATTATCAAACATTACTGCTGGGTTATCTTGGATTACATCACTTTGTGTCACCTGATTTTCAGATCCCAAGCTAAACCCCTCAGTGTCCAACATGTAACATCTGTGAAAATACACAGCCCTCAGATGTTTGCAAATGCTAGAAGACATAAAACAGTAAAACACAATGCAGAAGGCACCCTAGATCTAGACATCCTGTCTCCTTGCTGCATTGAAACTAACTTTTATAACACAATCGTAAAATAATTTAATTTCAACTTATTTTCTTTAAGTTTTGCAAGTTAACTCTATGTTCCAGTTTCTACTATTAAAACATACATTTGCACAGGTATATAATTTATATATATTTCTGTTCTTTTCCAGTAGGGTACACTGTGGACACATCCTTGAAGCTCTGTACTGTGCAAACCCTGTTCAACACAGACTTCTGTACCAGTAGTTTAATATACACATAACATACAGTTCTGTATAAATCATATCAATATTCACAAATGACACAGAATTATTTACAAAATTCCAGATAGCTTGGCTGGCAGTGTGACAGATGGCATTTAAGTGAGGAACTTCACCAGAAAAAATGGTAGTAATTATTAAAAGTGAGATAGGTAAGAAGATTTCTATCCAATGGGAAAAAAGTTAAAGGAAAAGGGATTTCTCAAGATGTTTGGGCCAACAGTTGAAAAAGCACAATATTTTTTTTCTAGAATTACTCTTTGCAGGGAAAGACAGAAAAGCTGCAGTAATACCATTTTTAGCAGAGGAAGCTATCCTTTTAATATCAAAACAACATAGAAGAGAAAGTAATGTTGGGTTAGTGGACTTACAGGTAAGCCATGTAAACTTAAAAAAAGCACAATGGGAAGGTGATACTATAGGTACAGCAAGAAAGAATTTAATCAATGCTATAGGGAAGGATAGTGAACAAGATGTTCTCAGTACTTCCTCGCCTTACTTTGAGTTAAAAAGTGACCACTTATAAAACGTCAGTGAAAACATGGTGCAGAAAGGTAGCCTAGTCACATGCTGGGAGGTCACCGAGGGATTGAGAATGCTAAGGCTAGAGTTTTAGCTAGATTTTTATTTGAAAGTCACAATGAAAGAGAGAAAGGACTAGTTGCACCGATCATTTAAAGTCAGGTGTTTGAAGGTATCAGTCTACTATCCACAGATTTGTGAACTAGTAGGGTGGTTCAATACAACACTGGAATCCATGCAAAGGAAAGGTATTGATTCATGTACTGAAAACTGGGTCATGTTGTTAGCTTACTTAATGTTTGTAATAAGCCCAGGTGGCACAAGCTTTAATTGTTTTTCTTCATTTTAATTTTTGTATAGCTGGCATATCAGAAAAAACAACCTGACATTGCTAGAATAACTTGAGAAGACAAAATACATTATTAAAAAGTATGAAATGATATTACTTTAGTTTGCAGGACAGATTAAAGCTAATTATGCCAGTAGTAAAAGAGAACATGCAGAAAGCCCACAGTATCAAAAAATTATCTCAGGAGATAAGGTGTTCATTTCAGTGTCTTCTGTGGAGATTGAAAAAGTAAATGCAGTAAACTATAAGGACAGACAGCATGTAATGGGAAAGAAAGAGCAAATCTGACAGTGAATGTACTGAAGTCATGAAACTAAGTAGAAAGTTACATGGTGAACTTGCAGTGTGAAGTTTACAAAAGAGACTTAAAAAATCTCTACTGGAAATCCAGTTAGAAGAGTCCTTGTCACAGTGTAGAAAAGAAGGAAATAAGAGATTTTTTATTAATAAATAAAGCAATGCTCTCAGATATGCCTGGAAGAACTAAACTAATAGAGCTTAAAATAGAGACAACATGAGGAATGAAGGTTAAACTGAGGCATTTGAGAGTCCCAGAAACAAGTAGTAAGAAAAAGACATTCAAAAGAGGCTCAAACAAGAAGTGATAGATGAAGCATGGCATTAATGTGGAAGCTTGGTAATGCTAGTTCTTAAATTTGAATGAAGTAATACAGTCTGTAATAATTTTAGGAACCTGAATACCATTTCAAATTTTGACAGACACCTCATGCCCAAATAGACAAGCTGATAGCTGATCCTAGGAACGTTTAGATATTTGACAGTGGAAGACTTGATAAAGGGTTCTTTTGCAGATGTTGCTTTCTCAATCTGTTAAATAAATAGTAGGCATTATAACCCCTAATGGTCTACTTCAGTATATAGTGGTACCACTGGACTTTCATAGAGCCCCAGCCACCTTTCAGAGACTAATAAATGTAATATTACAGTTTCACTCCTGATATGATTCTTCATACCTGGAATATGTGGTCATCCATTCAAAAGACTTGGACTCTCACTTACCAAAAGTGCAGCCTGTATTAGGGTCTATAAGATGGACAGGTTTGAGTGTGAATACTAAGAAAAGTAAATTGGGTGTGGTGGAAGGAAAGTATTTAGGAAACCTTATAAGAACAGGGATGGCAAGTCTTCAATTAAAACAAAACAAAACAAAGAAAAAACAGCAGAGATCATAAGAACTGACCCCTACCCTCCTCTAAAAGACAAGTGGTTTCTTTTTCTCTGGGACTAACAAGATACTCCAGGAAATGCATCTTGTTTTTCTACTAATGACTGTCCTTTGACAGATCTTACAAAAGGAAATGCTCCTATCAAAGTGTATTGATAACCCCAAGGTAGAGAGACAGAGTATTCAGTGAGCTAAAAAGAATATTATATTCTGAACCAGTGTTAGTGACTGCTGACTTTACTAAATAATTTACACTGTATATGGATGCATCAGATGCAGATTTGGGGATCCATGTTGTCCTAAGATATTTAAGGTGAGGATCACCTGTGTACTATAGAAGCAGAAAATATAGCATAGCTGAAAAATGATATTCGGTCATTAAGGGAGAGTGTTAAGCAGTAATGTGGGCCTTCTGTTCATTGAAACACTATGCATTAAGTAGGTACTTCAACCTGTTAACTTTTCATGCCCCATTACAATGGCTGCACAAACAACAAGATGGTAAGACATAATTGTGCAGCTGTGCACCATCCCTCCTTTTATTTTAGTACACAGTATAACACAGGTAGATACAATGTCGATTGAGCAATAATACTTTTATTGAGTGCAGAAAGATCAAAAGGAAAGCAATGAAACAACTTCATCAACCTCAGAGATAACTTTTTTATTGGCAAGGCATCAAGCCCCCCCTTATACTCTCCATGTGGAGGACCACCCCTACATCCTCCACACTTAAATATACCTACTTCAAGGTCACACAGAAGTGGAGAAAGAAGAAAAAAACGCTATTGGTGAAAGTTGCTTTGCTCCTTTTCTGTTTGATTGTTCAACACTCAGTGTTATCAATTGAAAGACAGTCATATAGGCCTGGTTTGGCTAATAGTAATGCTGCCATTACTTTATGTGCAAACCGAGTTGCTTTCTGCTAGGAAGGGGAAGCTGTAACATCCTGTGCATGGGAAATGCATAGCATAGGTTTTTAACTGTGTGCTGTGTATGAAAAAATGTAGAAAGTACATTTAAAATGAGTAAAGGGTCTTGTGCTTGCAGGAGTTTTCACAATTAAGTCTGGCAATCAAATGCATTTGCTAGATAATGAGACACCAAATGCATATTTTTGTATTGAATAAACAAGTGTTGGTCTATCAGAAAAAAATGTGAAGTTCCTCATTTGGAGATTCAATATTAGGTACAGCAGTGGCTTTACCTAAATGTCCAGGGTTAGTGGAGTATGATAGACTAATTGCAGCTAACTGTGAACATGGCCTGAGACAAAACTCAAGTGAGGGCATTTTTTGGTCAATAAGGGAAAACTTAGCAAGCCCTACAGCTATGCTTTTCATAAGAAGAACCTGTGGGTACTGTCTGATTGCTGACATGGGCTATAAAGTCTTGTATAAAGATATTATTCACTATGTGTCAATATCCTTCTGCTATAGATTAATAAACTTGTTTTTTTTATTTAGTAAACTTGTGGTTCCAGTGTGTTTCCAGAATTGTAATACACACAAATAATTCTCATAACTTCATTACTGTATCTTATGCCTACTGTGCATAATATCATACTATCGTTGGGTTTTATCACTTTATTTTATATACTCATTATTATACTATTATGTTCATCTTCTCATCAGCCATATCTCTGATAGCTGCTATATCTCTGATCATCCAACATTCTGTATTTTTAGACTTGCTAATTTTCACACTCTGTTGTTTTTATCACTTCTGCTTAAAAGTCTCACAAGAACAGATACTCTTAACAGTCAAATGCTTATTTTATACTATCCATTACTCAACTGTTTTTGTCTTCTTGATATATTTAACTTCTCTTTTTCCTACTAAAAGAAGGTTACCCTTTTTTCAGTTGTCACTTTTTATTTTTCTGTACTTACACTTTTCTTATTTACTGGATAATACTTCAAACTTATTACTTATTTTTGACACGGTTTTAACAACACTGTATCATCATTTAGCATTTGTTTTTCATGCACACCTGAATGTGTTTCAGCTCCTTTGTTACTAATTATTTTGTTTATTTCATCTTCATCCTGTGTTTTTCCACTTTCCATATTGCTGTCAGAGCTAAGACTCTCATGGTTCCCATAATTTCCACACATAAGCAGTTTTGCTTAGAATGCCCAACTCCCCACATTGTTCATATTATTTTTCATCACAATTTTGAATTACTCTGTCCCAACTTCCACAGAAATAACAATATTTAAGTTGTATATCATACCTGGGCAACTCAGTGCAGCCATAATACTCCAGAAGCACACGCCATTCATCTTGATACTTGCTAGGTATGATCTTCCTGTCTGACCTGTTACTTTGCCGGTAGTTTGAATCTCTATGAAAGCAGATAGCAGAATCAAAGTAATTCACAATTGAATAATCTGGTGATCCTCCAAATCCGTGCCTCCAACCAAATCTCTTCACTGTTTACTTGGCTGTACTTACCTGACTCACTATTCATTTCAGTAAGTTCTTCATGTTGCAAATCTTTTTTTGATAATTATGTTAGCAATATTCTTTATTTTACTTCTTTGTCAGATCTTGGTTATTTACTATCTTCATAACTTCACTACGTAGAATATGGCAGGGCCTTATGCTGAGAAATCACACCTTTTTTTGCAGTATAAAGCCATGCTTTTATTATATATGTAACCAGGGTACTTCAGATAATAGCGATATGTTTTAACCTTGAACAAAGGTACTGTAGTAGTATTGGAATAATTTTTCTTTGTGTTTTATTTTTTAGGCTTATACATCCAAAAAGCAGAAACAAGTCAAAAAATGAGCAAGCCCAGCACAACAGGGCCCGGAAGAACCAACAAAATAATGTGTTGAACCAACTTTATTGTGGAATAAAACCAAAATGAAACCAAGTGCTTTCGCTCAGTTATTACCGAGCTTTTACAAGGTGACAACAAACACATACTGACTCAATTCGGGTCTTTGTATACTAATTTCAACCATCACATGACCCTCCTAATTAACCAAGTTCAAAATATAACTTTAAAATACAGCCATAACATACTCCAAATTTTAATTTAATTATTTTTTAGGCTTGTTAATCTTTGCTCTCTAAATTTTATTTCACAGAGATTTGAGTCTACAAGGATGGTAAAAGAATTTCTAGGGGGTTACAAAGTTTGCCAATCACAGTAAGCAGGGGCCCAAACAAATTTTTATAGGATTACAACTTAGAAGGCACTATACATACTGCCTGTGCAGAAAAAGGTTTCCATATTACTCTACAGCAGATGTGATGTTTCCACAGCTTAATAGTTTGCCTTTACTTGGGAAGTAACCGGTCTTACGGTCTTGCAGCAGCTGGAGAGGCCACAAAAGTTCCTCACCAAAAGTATAAAGGGTCTCAAAAATCTGTCCTATGCTGCCCGACTGAAAGAACTCCAGCTCTATTCAGTCGCTTACCGCTTGCTCAGAGGTGACCTTTGCCTAACATACAAGGCCATGTCAAACCCAGATTTGATGAATATGCTTCACCTCAAAAAATCTAGATCCATCAGAGCCACAAGGGCGGGAGACTTAAACCTCGACACGGCTATTAATAGGACATGCTGGAGGGATAGATTCATCACCCAAAGACTCCCTATGCTGTGGAACAAAATCCCGGTACATGTGAGGCAGAGCACCTCGCTGGCCTTGTTCAAGAGAAATCTTGACCAATGGATGGGAGATCGCAGATATACCCCAGGGATTACCTCAGTGTCACTGCTCGACAGAGGCACAGCAAAATAACGGGTATAGTTCCCCATACTTAAGGGGTGGCGTAAGCCACAAAACGATGGGCTAGGCTTGCAAATGCCCTCGGGCAGATAGCCTAGTATGAACCTATGAACCTATGAACCTATGAACATGCATAAAATGGTAACTTTGTCAAGAAAAAGCACAAAAAAAATGAAAGGGATGGCATCTGTGAAGCCCTAAAAAGAGCCTCGTTAATAACAGAGATAAACTACAGATACAATACACTAATTTAAGAGAAATGGCAAATGATACACAAATACTTTAACTGAACTAATGCCAGTGGATTCACATATAAATGATCCAGTTCTTTACCTTGTTCCAAGCAACCAAAAGTTATCTGTTTGCTGGAAATACATGAGCTATAAAGAGTGTGAGTTAAACATCTGTATCTGAGCTGACAAGCCCTAAATAATAAGTGGTATGGAAATGAATGGAAGTAATGCACAAAATGGACACTTTCTCTTTCAACAGGGACAATATAATTATTTACTGATGTAAACAAAGTAGTTAAAACTTTTAAAAGGTTCCTTCTATATGTATTTAAAAGGGTGTTTCCCATGAAATATGTTTTCCAGCTCATTAGTAGGCAATTAGGCTGAAATGACATTCAGAAGCTGACTGTATATCTTTTTAGGAACATTCACTGCAATGTTTGAGAAGAAAACATTGTATCACTTTTAAAATTATTTCCTTTAATAAAAGACTATTATCATTGTCACAAAGGATTTTGTATAGTTAAAAGATCAAATTGCTGTTAAATGAGGCAGTTTGAACATACACCCGCCTTTGTGAAAATAATGGCTTCATTCATGTTATACCAGTAGTCTATTAAAAGATGGTCTAGCTTTGTCAAGGTAACATGAGAATATGAGCTATGTTATTACCTGACACATTAGGATGCAGCTTGTAACCCGATTCATAAATGGTGGTTTGTGAACTTGCAACCAGAACATGGTAATACTGAAAGAGAAAAGGTTATGATTGAATGACAATAGTTTAAGGAATGTGATGGGCATCATAGCCATAATTAATCACAAACTTGGAATTCAACTCTGGGCTACATACCAGGCTTTACAGATAAAAAGACAAAGAACCACAATATATACATTATATTACTAATATTGTACTATTAATAACTTGGTAAATATGAACTGCAACACAGAAAAAGGGCGTAGCTAGGCACACTTAGCATACTCAAATGAGTACTTTTTTCTGAGCATCTCTTGGAATCTTCAACACCCAAAAAGCAGAGAATGTTTGGAAATGTGCAGATGAATATTTAGTGCATAGAGGTAGACAAAGAATGCCTGTGTGAAAGGAATATGCCACTAAAACAGCTTTTTATAGGAATAAATGGTAACAGTTAAAATAACATGTCACCTTCCTAAATGTATTGGGGTAGTATTTTGAGGGTTAAGTACATTTTTAAAATAATAGGTGGGTGGTAGGATCTACAACATTAGGTTTGAGTATAAAATGTAAATTTCTGGCTACACCCTGCATAGAAAAGCATGAACAGTGGCTGTAGCATGGACAAATCATGACCAAAGGGAGGACAGAAGAAGAGCACCCACATGCACAATGTCCTTTTATCTGTGAAAGAAGCATTATCACAAAGACGTCAAGTTGAGCCAAAACATATTTTTGTATCAGTGTGGCATTCACCATTGGACAACAATACACATATACAGCAGTCTACGTATCTCAGTGTGCCACAATTCAGAAGCATACACAGAAGAACTTGAGACTGAAAACCTGACAAGGTAGTGGATTAAAAATCTGTACAATACAGGATAAGCACTGAAATAGCACAAGCAAAAGCGGGCACTGCAACATGACATGAAGACATACAGAAGACACACAGTTATGCCCACAAGTACATTGTTATTGCCCATAACCTGTCAAAAAGTGCTCTTATTTATTATTTATTTATTACATTTGTTTACCAGGATAGTCTGATTGGGAAGAATGCTACCCTTTTTCAGTGGAAGCCTGGAGAAAAGCTCTGGAAAAATTGCATTACATGAATAACATAATAAACAAAGGTAAACAAGTAATCAGAAAATATACAACATTTCAAAACAGTATTATTAATTAATAGCTATGAAACATATATGGAAATGAACTTGGTAGAAGGAGAGAAAAGGAAAAAATGCAGGATTAGTATTAACAGGTAAGAGAGAATGTTTTAAGATATGTAGAAGAAAGGAGAGGGAAAGATAGATGACAAGGAGATTTTGAATCATAACTGAAGGTATAGTGCTTGGAAAGAATAGCTGAAATTAAGGAGCAGGACAGTCACTATCCAGGAGTTGTACATATATAGTGTCTGGTATCTTTTCCTAAAAAATAAAAAAAAAAAAAACACCTCCACAAAATATGATGTTAGTACAAATAGAGGAGAAGTGCCACAGAAGGGAAATTGCATCCAGCGTAGACAGCACTGTCAAAGTAGTGTAAATACCATGATGTGGTGAGTCATTGAAACTGCAAACATGGAGATGCAGTGTAGGACCCACACAAGGATGCAGGGAAGCACAAAAGGATGAAGGTGTATGTTACTGTTGTGAGCTTAAAACTGCCTCCACACAATGGAGACAGATTTATTCAGTGCACCAGCCAGGTCCCACTTATCACAGCTCATATATTCCCATTAATGTCTACACAGCAATAATAGGTGTAAATGTTAAATATTCACAGTGCATAATAAATAACCAAATGCAAAGCAAATAACAATGTAGGCACAATGCATACATGATTTACAAGGTTCCACCATAACCACAACAAGCTCCACTGCTTTATTATTCTCCATGGGATTGTCTGCGGAAATCATAACAAAAAGCAAGATTAGGCTTCTCTGTCTGCAGTAGCATGCAAAAGAGATAATATTCCCATGTCAGCAGGATGATCGGTCACAGCAGTGGCCCTTCTGGCTTTTCTGTCTGGAATGGGCATCCCCAGTTATCTGAGAACATATAACTAGGGTTAGAATAAGTTATGAGGGTCTCTCATCCTCTCCAGGGCAGCAGGGAAGACTAGGGAAAGTGATGACCTGCCTCTAAATACAGCACATACCATTAAAGGATTATGCATGGCAGCTGCATGTATAACTAGGTCTAAAATAGTTTGATGTAGTCAGTTTCTGACCATATCCAGCAGAGGAGTAATTAGGCCATTTGGAGCTCAAGGCAAGACTCTCATTCAGCACCCCCTTTCCCCCACACACACTCACACATGCACAGAACAAAAAAAATGTTTTGAACATGGGTGGGAAAAAAATGCCTTGACAACTTTTCACAAAAATGTAAGAGACCAAGAGGCTCAAAAACTTCTTCAAACAGGAGGTTTATTGAAAGTTTAATGCATTTTCAGAGTTAATTATTTAACTTTCGTGCAATGCATAACCATACCACAATACAGCTTCAGCAATTTAAAGAACAACACAGATATTAAAATTAAGCAGAATTCAACACAACCCACATTTCTTTTCAGGTAAAGTCCAAATGCCCAAAACAGCTTTAACAAATTATACTATTAATAGCTTGGTAAATGTGATCTGCAACACAGAAAAGCATAAACAGTGGTTGTAGCACAGACAGACAAATCATAACCAAAGAGAAAAGCAGTTAAAATATATATCTTAACCTTTCAAAACATATTTATAATGTATACTGCACATAAAAGTTTAGTTGTGCATTGCAACACAATTTGTACCTGAAGCTTACATCATATTGACAGCTCTTTTTAACACAATGGCCCTGATTCCAAAAGACTTGCTGTCAGTATAAGTGATCATTTACACTGGAAGCTGGCTAAGAGCAGGTGCTTTGGAATCTGGTCGACATAGTAAGCCTGTTTATAGATAGGTCTTACATCAAAGTACGCCACTTACACTGAGAGCAGGCATTTTAGAATCAGAGCAGATTTACACTGAGAGCAACTCTTTTGGAATCTGGCCCAATGTTTTAATAGTCAGTGCTAATTCAGTGAACAATGGATCATCTACAGAGCAATATCTGTTTTACTGTTTGCTAACAACATGCCTTAGCAGCATAATAAGATACTGGACACTTCCACTGAGTGTATTTACTGATTAACAGCAGGGGTATACTCTACTAGAAAATATAGACTCTACATCTGAGTGCCTTATTGCAGTTATAAAATGACCCCCAAACATAAATTAAGATAAATGCAAAGGATAAGCAAGTAAGCAATAGAAGAAAACAAAAACTGAAAAAAAGAAAAACATAGTCCCTCGGATTAAAGATTCTATGTCAAAAGATCAAATGGACAAATTGTCGATAACCATATGCTTGACACCATATAATAAAAAAATTCAGTCTATTGAACCTTTCTGACTGAGGATCATGTTACAGTAGGGATCAGGAAATTTGCCCCTTTGAGCAAAACGAATCAGTCACTAAGGGTAAAGTGGCTCAGACGAAATGTAGAAACAAAATCCAAAAAAACCTTTCTTGAGGCACAACACGACTATAGGAAGCTGACCTTTTATTAAACACACAAAACTGAAGACAAAAATAATAAAAACATTCAGTAAGCACTTTCACATTCTCTCGAATGCTTCATCAGACTGTTAACCCTTTTCCCCACTGTAGCGTGATCTCAGAGTTGGTAAATATAATTAGCAGGCAGTGTAGGAGGTGCAGGGGGGCTTGCCCTTCTGCAAAAGCATTGTTTTTATTGCATGCAGGTATTGTTTGGGTTTGATTTTTTTTCGAAATACTGAATTGTTGATCATATGGTCTCAACCATATGGGTTTTGACAATAAGTCCATTTGATCTTTTGACATAGACCCTGATAAAATTGCTTTTGATAGTACAAGTCATACTAGGTTTATAGGCTTAAAATGGCCTACAAGTGTAGATAGCCTAGTACCAGCCTATGAACTTACACACGATTGTTTTTATTACACAAAAAAAACCCATGACCAGCATGTATCCAATTTGCTTGCTAGCCATAAATGAAAGAAGTGTCTGAGCTAAAATTAGCTTCATTTTAGTTATAACACTCATTTCATAAAACCCCAGGAATAATCCTAAATAGCAAATCCAATAACTATTTGAATACTGCTTTACACATACCCGTCCTGTATTTGATACTCTTCAGCTGCTTAAGCACAAAGGAAGACGAGAGATTTCCAAAGTGCTGCATCAGTCTCTGTCTCAGACGGTTTCCTATCAGCATTCTGAAGACAAATGTTTTCGAATGCATATTGGTCGAACTGACAAAACTGAAACTGCAAAATATCGAAGCAGCACGTAAGCAAATTCTTTCCCTGGGAAAGAAGTTGCTTGGCCGCTTCAGTACTTTGCTGTTTTTGGCACTGTAGTGCGGTCTCGGAGTTGGTATATTTAAGTAGGGGGGGGTGTGGAGGGCAAAGCCCCCCACTTAATCAAATGTTTTAATGTGCGTACTTTTTTTTTTTGCAACAGCGATTTTTTTTCCCTTGGAAAAAAATCGTTGTTCTGACAGTTCGGTTTTGTAAGCTTTCGCTTACATGGGGTCGATTAATCGCCATTCGCTTACCTAAGTGTTCAGTGATTTAATATAGACCCTTCTCAGACATACAGCATAATACTTTGAACAGCACGATTTGTTATTCTGCTATTTTGAGTAATTATGATCATTTCAAGGTATTCCAATGGGAGACCTCAACAAGCCTATTAAAAATAGAGTACAGCGAGGCTTCATTTTTGATCGGGCAAAGACGTTTTTGATTGATTTTTCTCCTTAGTTCTCCTGGGCAACAAAACAGACTTTCAGAGTCTTAAGCAACATGTGCTGAATACGTAGCCTTGGCCCTTGAACATACCTCTTAGTGTCCAGAGTTTTGCTGAATGTCCATATTTTCATCTCATAAAATTTGTGTTTTTTTGGCATATCAGTGAGGACTGAACTCATTAAATAATGACATATTTTTGTGTTTCAGACTTTATTTTCATAAGAAAATGCACAGTAATTCAAATCCTGTTAATCTAGCAACTACATTTAAACTTCACAAGAGCAATGTCTAAAACCTGTCCCTGTTTTTGGGGCCTTTGACCCCATTATTTTTGGCTTTCTTCAGATTTCTTGTGCTAAGAGGTTGAGAGGCATGTTTGCCTGATACTGTTTTCATGAGAGACAGACATATGCTACTTTTTTCAGAGACCAAGCAGAGACTAGTAATATAGACCTGGAGAGTGTGGGTAGCTCACCTCCACATTTGGGAGTCAGGGGAGGGTGGCCCCTGCAAAAACATTTACACTTTAGTGAGCCCAATCATCAAGAGGTTTTAATCTTCCTTGAGTTATAGTAGAAGGACTTACTCTATAATTGTTTTAAAATCAAGGATAATATACATTTAAATTATGCTTGGCTTTTCTGCATTGCTGCATATCAAATAGTGCAGCTGCATTGTTTGCTTTCTTTCTCTAAATGTCCTGAATCCCTTCAGTATTTTGTCCATATATGCACAAACACTTGTCTGTCTCCAAAATGAAACATTTCCTCAAGCAATCCCTTCAGTAGTTCACTGAAATATGCAAAAGTACTTAACTGACTACAAAATTAAACATTTTCCCAAGTAACCTCTTCAGTAGTATGTCCATGTACACACAAGTGCAAAATGTAAACATTTCCCCAAAGCGACCCCTTCAGTAGTCTGTCCAAGTATGTATGATCACTTCATGAAATGTTGTGTACTCCAAAGACCAAGTACAAAGAGATGGATATAAAAAAAATTAAACAAAAACAATGAAAATTAGAAAGAAATTTGAAAAAAAATTTGCAAGGGGGGTACCTCCCCCCCTCTGCCCCCCCTTCCCTGCTTACTATATATCCTAATTTTAAGATTGCATAACACTGGGGAAAGCACAAATTACCACTCCCCTCTATACCACAATATCACACATAAAATGATCTGGCTTTTTTTTAAATGCTTGACCTAACTAAATGCAACCATACCAAACATGTATATTATGCTAAAGATAGCTGTCATACCATGATACCGAATCCTATGCAGCTTTGTAAGACCAGCATTTAGATAGGGCATGTTACAATAACTTAAGAAACACAGGAAAAAGCCACATCCAAACAACTAGCAGCTCCCTCTCAGTTGACAGACGTGGTGATATGTATGAGAGAGATGCCACAACATGTGATAACAGCAGCAAGAACAAACTGCAGGCAGATCAGTCCAAGATGTGTCCCACTGACAGGTATCTGCATCACAATGAAGTGGTATCAGCAATATGAGATAAATGAAGCACACAGATGTATTTTTTTCCCAAAAAATATTTGTTCTCTGCTCAATGTTTAGTGAGAAATTAGAGTTTTTTCTGCTTGAGCCATACCTTTTCCATGCACATTCATGAAACAGACCACAGGACGGGTATGTGGCCTTTGTCACCTGCTTCTATAAGACAGGTTGGCCCCTAATAACCCCAACTCCCCTGAATGTGGATATCTAGATCTAAACTCTGGTCTCCAGTAGAGATTGAGAGGTTGATTAAATGTCCTTAAACAAATACACCCCCCACACACCAAAACTGCGCAGAAAAGCTCAGCTTTTTCTTTCCTATCTCTACTCTGCTGGCCACTTCAGTGCTCAGGACACTAACTGAACAAGCATAGCCATTTTCATCTATCTAAACCATCCAGCCCATCCACAGAGATGTATCACTGATAAAAATACCACCATCATCAGAAAGGCGGAAGGTTAGAGTACAAGATGCTCTCTGTTACAGCTGTACAAACAGAGCCTATTATGCAGTAAGCTCAAGTATTTGCTTGCTAACACCCACTGCTGGTTATGTGTCATTCAGTATCATGTGATCATCATTACCAATCGCAATGTGACCCCCCCGACATTCATTGCATCAGCAGTCTTGCAGCCTCTGCATCATCTTGTTTTCTGCAATAGTCTCTAAATCATGTTAAATGTGGTAGAAATTTTGTGTAGAGTATCATTTTCACCAATCATGAGGAGAGTAACATCCTGCCCGAGAACGCCAAACTAACATGTTGTGGGAGATGCTGCCCTGCAGCTTCTGTATGTTATGCCCTCTCTGAATGGAGATTTGTCTATTTCCTATAACGCTGCTTGACAATATAGCTTATGTCCATATCTATTGATAGGTGATGAACTACAGAACAGTAGCTTGATAACTTTCAGTCATCCTCCATCAGTAATGCTTGACCAGAGAGACAGTGCTTGTAAGGATGATCATGCCCAAGGAAAACCACCACAAGCTAAGGTATGTGGCCTTCTGGTAGTTCTCTGCCATGTCTGACATTGTTATTTTGGTGAGCAGGCATTTTTATTTTACTTTATTTATTTTACATTTGTTTACCAGGCTAGTCCAACTGGATACATGTCCATTTTCAGTGGAGGCCCGAGGAGAAAAGCTCCACTACAATACTACTAACGAGATTAAAAATCTTAGCAAAATATCAAAAATTCAAGATATTAGATTATACAAGAAATATGCAAAAAAAAATACACAGAACTGTAAGCCTATGTTCTACTACAATACTTCTAAACAGGTAAAAATATACAGAAAAAAACATAGAATTGTAACACTCCAACAGGATGTGAAGTCATTTGAATACAGAATAGTGTAGTACTGGAGAATATAGGAGTTATGAACATTGTTTACTCTAAAAGCAATTTCATTAGAGGTTGAGAAATTAAGATATATGTCATTTAGTAGAGGGAGTATCAGAATCAAGTGTGGTGATGAAAATCTAGTAGTCTAGATTTATTAAATAAGAAGGAATGTTAATGAATCAAATAAATGAGAATAAAGGAAATGAAGATTAAGATGATTAGTCAGGCTTATTGATGAAGATGATTAGTCAGGGTTATTACACGAGCAGAGCCAGTGGTTGGATAGGAAGAGTTTTAGGTTAGTTTTAAATAGTGGGAGTGATGTTAGGGTTGTGAGGTGTTGAGGTAGTTGATTCCAAATTTTTCCAACTGAGTTGGAAAATATAGAGTCACCTGCTAAGTTATTAGATAAGGAGGTATGAATCAATACTTTGTTAGAGGAGCGGAAGTTCCTCAGATTGGTGTAAGGTTTTATGAGGGTAGAGAGCATTGGAGTGTTGTCAGGGTGATAAAGGGCATTGTGTGCAATAGTAAGTTGGTTAAGCTGAATAAGGTGGGGTAGTTCAAGCCAGCCTAGTTTTTTTAGATTGTGACAGTGATGAGTCCTATATGGAGAGTTAGTGGCATATCTGGCAATACTATTATATGCTATTGCTAGTTTGTTCAGATTAAACTTAGAAAGATTAGTAAATATAGGGGAGGCATATAATATGGTAGAAATTAAGTGGGTTCTAGCTATAGTAGTTCTGGCTTCAGGAGTTAAGAAGGATTTGATTCTATAGAGACAGCCAAGTTTTCTATTAGTAGATTTTATTATAGCGTTAATGTGAGTGTCAAATTTTAGTTGATTATCAATTGTAATGCCTAAGAGTTTGGTATTCTGGTCTGGAGAGATAAGGGTACCATTACTAGATATAAGAGTAAAATTAGGGGAGGGAGACAAGTGAGTAGGTGTAAAAAGCAAGAGTTTTGTTTTTTTGGGGTTAAGGAGGAGACAGTGATTTGAGAACCATTGTTCTATTGTTGAGAAGGTTTTTTGTGTGAGGGAATGAAGTTCCGACTGTGTTGAGGCTGAGCAAATGATAGTAGTGTCATCTGCATATTGAATACAAGGCATGTTACAAAGGGGTCAGTATCATCACTGGTAAGCAAGGAAATACAAGAGTGTACACATTGTTGTTAGGCACATGTCCTGCTTATCTTGTGTGATGCAAGTGGTCTGCATGAAACACCTGCCCACATTTACACCTTGTAAACAAACTACTTGTCATGAAGCACAGTGTATGATACCGAATGGCGATATGCTGGAAACACAGTGGATCCAGACAGCAGCCATAGCACAGCTATAATAATAGTACATATGCACAGCACATGTGACTGGGATATACTCACTGTTAAAGCATATGATATGCACTTCACTGTAAAACAGCATGCTGCATGCCTCCTTGTCATATAATGCAGATACAGATTCAATTCATGAGCACTGACTGCAATGCATGGCACAATTGCTATGTAAATGTATGCATCATGGTTTTTGGAACTCATTGTCTTGTCTTTTATACTCCACAATGGCATTTGTCTGCTTAGCATAGAAGATTAAGGTTATGACATCTTGTAGTCCTGGGTTTGTTTCCAACAGCTTATATGTATCTGCTGCATGCCTCTGCGCAGACAGCTCTCTCAGGCTGATCCTGGAAGAAGTCACCTGCATTTATTGGGTTTACTTAATTATGTAGTAAAATAACAGTAAAAAATATAAAGTGTTGAATCGTTGGTGTTATGCAAAGAGGAAGATGATTCCAAAGAAGTGGTATTTTCTGTAACACATATCTATCACTCCAACATGTTCTATTATGTTGCAGAACACATTAAGATATCTTCAGCAGATGTTCATATATCACCACTGGTCTTGCAGATGTGCAATAGGTCTGAGAAGACAGGATCTGCTGAGACTCTACATGTCAGGCAAAGGTTACCCCTCAGCAGCATGTATGATACCGAAAATAAAGACAGTCCCATACATACGATTTACGCCCTTGATTTTCTTGGTGTGAAAACATTGTGGACATTCAAGTTGTATCAGGTGTTTGGACAGGTACATGACAAAGGGGACATTATACTAAATAATCAGCCTAAGAAGTGTCTAGTGCAGTTGATTGATCACACCCTGGACCTGGACACCATAGCCTTAGTAATAAGCTGCTCAATGAAAAGGAACTTTCTTACAATTGTACATATGTGGTACATAGGTTCATAGGTCGCTAACTACTGTGGTACTTAGGTTCATAGGTTGCTAACTACTGTGGTACATAGGTTCATGGGTTGCTAACTACTGTGGTACATAGGTTCATAGGTCGCTAACTACTGTGGTACATAGGTTCATAGGTCACTAACTACTGTGGTACATAGGTTCATAGGTCACTAACTACTGTGGTACATAGGTTCATAGGTCCCTAAGTACTGTGGTACATAGGTTCATAGCTCCCTAACTACTGTGGTACATAGGTTCATAGGTCCAAAGCTACTATGGTACATAGGTTCATAGGTCCCTAACTACTGTGATACATAGGTTCATATGTCCCAAAGTACTGTGGTACATAGGTTCATAGGTCCCTCAGTACTGTGGTACATAGGCCCCTAAGTACTGTGGTATATAGGTTCATAGGTCCCTAAGTACTGTGGTACATAGGTTCATAGGTCCCTAACTACTGTGGTACATAGGTTCATAGGTCACTAACTACTGTGGTACATAGGTTCATAGATCACTAACTACTGTGGTACTTAGGTTCATAGGTCGCTAACTACTGTGGTACATAGGTTCATGAGTCGCTAACTACTGTGGTATATAGGTTCATGGGTCCCAAACTTCTGTGGTACATAGGTTCATAGGTCCCTAAGTACTGTGGTACATAGGTTCATAGCTCCCTAACTACTGTGGAACATAGGTTCATAGGTCCAAAGCTACTGTAGTACATAGGTTCATAGGTCCCTAACTACTGTGATACATAGGTTCATATGTCCCTAAGTACTGTGGTACATAGGTTCATAGGTCCCTCAGTACTGTGGTACATAGGTTCATAGGTCCCTAAGTACTGTGGTACATAGACCCCTAAGTACTGTGGTATATAGGTTCATAGGTCTCTAAGTACTGTGGTACATAGGTTCATAGGTCCCTAACTACTGTAGGACATAGGTTCATAGATCCCTAACTACTGTGGTACATAGGTTCATAGGTCCCTAACTACTGGACTGACATTCAGAGGTGTGTTACCATTGTGATAATTGCAGGAGATGTGCTTGCTGATGGGAATTATTACATATTTTTTTTTAAACTTAGTTTTAGTCCATGGTTTTGACATCAGCTATTTGTTTGGGAAGGGCCATCTTTGAGGATGTTGGTGTCCTCTAAAGAATTAATAATGGAACAGAGTTTACAGTAATCATCAAACATGGTCAGACTTAATCTCTTAACATTGGCTTTGACCTCCGAGAGGTAAATGCCAAAGATGAGTGCCCCAACAACATAGCACTGGGGTACATGGCTGGTGACAATTTTTTTGGAGGAGATACAGCCTCCCACATTAATTTCCTGGGTTCTATTTGTGGGCCAGTTTGCTATATACTGATTTTCACAGGGATTGACATTTAGTTGTGACAGTTTATTCACAATACTTGAGTGTGGAATGGTACTGAATGCTTTAGTGAGATCTAGATATGCAGTGTGTACTGATTTTCCTTTTTCTACTGCTTCAGAAACCTTCTCCAAGAGGTCAGCCAGGTCGAGCAGGTAGGATCTGTCTTTGTCAAATGTCTCTGTGTATTAATTCCATAATGATCCTTTATTTAGCCTTACAAAAAAGACTTGTCAGACTTATGGGTCAATAATTTCATGGATCAAGTGATGCTCCACCCTTATGTATGGAGGATAACTGTTGCTGTTCTCTATTTGTCCAGCACATAGCCTGTTTGGAGGCTGATACTGAATAATTTCTGTAGGGATTTGACAGGCCATTTATCAGGCTAGCCAGTAGTCACCCTGGTATGTTGCTGGCCTTGGATAGTGCCTTGAGGACTTATTTTTGGGAGATTTGGGGGTGCATACATGCAGGTAAGCAATCTGGGAATGATGGGGGATGAGATTTAAGCTAAATTTAAATGCTAGTAGATTATTTATGCCATCTGAGTCTAAGTAGAGCTCTGTAAAATGTTTATGGAGTTTTAAACATAGTTAAAGAATGCTTTGTGCTTATCTATCCTCTGGGCGGCTGTTCCTACTTCATATCTGGCTTTGATTGATTTGATCAGAGTCTGGTGTTCCTTGTTTAGTTTAACAAAAAGCATTTTTGGCTACTGAAACCTGGTGGAAAGAACACATTAATGACATGAAATTACCCCACATGGTTTCAATATAATTAGGACTGACATGGCAAACAAACAAGCAGGTGAAACTGGCATCATCTACAAGAATCCCTTAAACATAACCAAATATGCACAGGAGAAACCACAATTTAATAACACAGAATTGCTGATATCATACTCCGAATTATATATCGACTTTACTGAAAATACTACACTTCCTGTCATGAGCAATAAATGTTTTTGCAGGGTGTGCCCCTCACATCCCCTGTTACTTATATATACAAACTCCGAGATCACACCACAGTGAGGGGAAAGGGTACATTTCCCGATCCCCACTATAGAGTGATCTGCATTCAAAATGTTGAATCCACAACAGCGAATGCTAGTGTGCATTTATGTTGTTTGTTCTGTATATTTTTTTTTTGTTCTTTTCAAATGTTGAACTAGGGCGTTTGGTATTTCCAATTCGGATGTAGTCCAATAGCACTTTTGATATTAAACCTAAATATGTAAATATATATTTATATATATATATATATATATATATATATATATAGGTCTATTTTGTTGCATTGAAAGCTCATTTCATTGAATTTGAATTCACCCTGACCAAATTGCTGAAAGCTCAAATTACTGAAAACTAATTTCACCGAATCTCATTTCACTAAAGTGAAGTACTGACACTGTGTAGAGTACTATAAGGCAAGTGAAAGGTATATGCCATTTTCCCCACTGTAGTACAATCCTGGCATTAGTATATATAGTTTGTAGGTGTGTGGGGGGCATAGCCCTAGATTGGTTTTATATTATATTTCACTGGAAGCTTCAAAACAATAAATTTTAAACCATAAGCATGCATACTTACAACACCAATGACTGTTTCTAGAAGACAATATATACCCAAACTAAGTGGGAGGCTATGACCCCACCCCCTCCGATATTAGGGTTTGTGCCTCCACCCCCTAACTATATATATACTAACTCCAGGTTCGCACTATAGTGGGTAAAAGGGCATATACCTTTTACTTGCCTTACAGTACTCTACACAGTGCCAGTACAGACAGACTAAAAATATGAGGCAAAAATCTGGACATTCCGCAAAAATCTGAATCTCTTACTAGACTGATATATATTGCACCCACTTTGAACAACACCATATGCTAACCTAATTGTTGAAATCACTCATCCTTTATTCAATCTATGGTATAATTTATGGTGATGGTAGAACACTGCCCAAGGCAAGCTTAATATCTGCCACAAGCACATATTTCAAGAACTCTAACTTCTCTGTGTTCATATAGTACAAGGAGGTATGTCGCAGCTGATTTACACCCACATGTACATTGGCTGCATCATATGTGTGCTTTCAGTGAAAGGACATGAATGCATGTTTGATGTGGTGAATCCTGGCATCTGATAGGCAACTGAATGTGACACACTCTTTGCACAGCCTAGTCAGTGGTACATTGATGTGTCTCACTATGGAGTTACTTATGACTAGGATATTGGACTGACTGGAGGCTTGGCTTATGGGCTTTTTAACTGAATTAATGTGTAACTCTTAGATGTGTGTTTCATGGTAGGTGCTGCCTGTATTGCATATTTGTGAGTCTGTGTAGATTGCTGAGAGCGCTTGTTTTTTTTTTACATTTAGGAGGTCTTTGTGGTTTAAGTAGGTTACTTTTAAGAGCACAGCATATGTAGATTTGTGTGTTTGGTCTGAGTTGTGTGTGATTGGTTTAATGTAGTTTTGTGTGGTACTGACAACCTGCTTTTTATTTATAGTGGCTAAATGTAAGAGCTTTTCCTCCAGTAACATTATATAACTACATCTCGTGCACACTGTTTCAGTTTGCTTGAGCAGTGGGTGGTATCTCATCTTGGGATTGGTGCTAATGTTTTGCTTCTGTTGAGAGAATAAGCAAAGGAGCATTGTATCCCAACAAAGTGAAGCTGTGTTGAGATCAGCATTAGTAGTAGCCAGGCAGTAGCGATTGACACAACTCCCCTCTTTTCATCATTATTGCCAATTTATTATTTGTTTTCAGTAAGTACTGCTTGATTTGTTTCTGTCTTCAGAATATCTACCTAAATACCTCATTCATAAAACATCAAGGCCTACTTATTGGTTTCCCCCTCAACTGCTTGGCAGTGCCCTGTGTAGACAAAGACACATTGAGTGACATTTTCACTGTAAAAGCATGATTGAAATTTCACCAATACCTAGCTGCACACGGGGAAACTAGTTTGCTGTGACAAGCACTGTCCCCAAAGTTGCAAACCAGATACTCCTGACATTGCTTTATATTCTCACTTCAACTATCTAATCAATAAAAAAGGGTCTGTTGCAATGGATATCAACTTTCCCACTAACTCTGTTACCAGCTTGGTGGATATGGGCATCATGAAGCAATGTGGAAATTGCCTCACGTTTACTGACAACTAGTTAATTCTCAAAGAAACTGATGGTATGCAAGAGATGTATTTATACAATGTCATTGGGGGCATAGCTCTGAAACAAAAGTACTCCTAATGTCAATAAGTTTGTCAGTAGTGCATACGCTGCACCCATCACACACAATACAAAGCAGACATATAGACCCACACATGCTCTGGCATTTAAATGTAATCTTCCTTATCCCCAAATACCTCCTAGATGAAGTACACATAACAAACAATCTCAGCAGCTCTGAAAGCACTTTTTCAAAAGAACACCCACATCAGCACATATAGCCACACCTCATAGAACCTTTACTTCTAAGCTCATAAGGCAAGCCACCACACAATCCAACATTTGGGTCATTGGAGACTCCATTGTGAGACACACTGATGTCCCTCTCACCAGGCCGAGTAAGGAGAAAGTTACAGTCATTTGTTATCAGGGGCTAGGATCTGCCACATTATGCACACACACTCAGGTCATTGGAACACAAGTACCAGTATGACTCAGTCATAGTTCATGTGGGTGTAAATGACCTGAGATGTACCTCCTTAGACTATATGAAGAGAGACATCATGGAGCTCTTGGAATATGTGTCACAGGCTGGTATGAGCCCAGCACTGAGCAGCATTAGACATTCTCCAAGGATGATGCCATAATATAAACAAAAGATGACGGACTTTAATAATTGACACAGTTTCTGGTGTCATTCTAAGGGGGTGTAAAATTTGTCAGCATGGAAGAAGATCGTCAACAGACCACGCTTCTTTGCCAGGAATGTTCTGCACCTCTCCCTCTAGGCTTTCAAATATTAGCTAAAGTGTTGTCTTCCACTATAGTGCCTTTTTTAAGCAATACCAAATTGAAAGTACTTCTAACATAGCAAATCAAAACCAAGACAATCTAAATGTATTACAGCTCAGTGCTAGGAAGCTAAACAAAAATTCCACTCCCTGGAAGCTCTCTTCAGTATAGAGAATGCTGATGTCTGTACAGTTACTGAGACAAGGTTTAAAGACAAGGAGAGCACACTGACAGTGCAAGGTTATAATGCTTTCTGCACATTTAGAACAGCTACTTCACAGGCAGGGACTAAAGGTGGAGGTGTCTTGATTTACATCAAAAATAAATATACCTCAAGGCTGGTCAAACATGACAATGCTCTCAAGCTTCTCCATGTTTAAATCACCACAGGGAAAATCCAATACCACTTCCCTGCAAGCTATAGGTCCCCCTCTATGACCCAGGAAAACCATAACATGTATTTAAATTTATTGGAAACACTCACCATACAACCCAATACCATATTCATGGATGCCTTTAATTGCCCCTCTGTTAGCTGAGAAACCTATATGACACCAAACTTACAGTCACAAGGATTTCTGGATTTTGTAAACACAAACTCCCTGGAACAGATTGTCAGTACAACAACCAGGGGTACAAACATACTGGGTCTGGTCCTCACTAATATGGGACAGGGCTGCACACCCCCTACTGCCATCCATGGCAAGGTCAGAACACAAAATGGTCTCCTTTGAAGTAAAAATAAAACCAGGATCTGTACTTAATCCAGGAATATTCAGGAACTACTGTAAGGATAACTCCCTGCTATTAAATGATAATCTGTCAAAAATGTCAAGCCCCATGAATCCTGAGAACACTGCTGCCTATGCAGAAGTGTTCACAGAAACCCTATGTAAGCATGTTAGCAGCTGCATAGATGCAGTTGTACCCACCAGGAAGAAGTACAGAACTAACTCAAAAAACAAGCTATCCTGTTGGAATCACAAAATCAATAGGCTGTCTAACAGAAGGAAGAAAACCATGGCAAAAATTAGGAGGTGCAGCACCCTGCAGGATAAAAGCACTCCACTCAAACTAAAGAAACAAATCAGAGGACAAATAAAGTCTAACAAAGCCAAATTTGAGGTATATTTAGCATCTCAGACAAAGGACAACCACAAGGCTTTCTTTAACTATGTCTGCAACCTCAAAGACAATATGCAATTGTGTGCACAGCTCATTGTAAATGGAACCACTTATACTGAGCCAGAAGATATAGCAAACTTACTGGCCAACAAATTCAGCTCTAACTTTACCCTTCTCTCTCCTCAACTTTCCCTTAGGAAATATCATCAAATATAACTCCCCTACTATCACTAGGGAACAACTCCTTAATGCTCTCTCTCTCTCTCTCTATCTAAGGTCAAGAACCCTGCATCAATGGGCCCAGACAATATCCCAGGATGCCTTCTAAATAGCATGAAACATGATCTATCAGCCCCTCTGGAATTCCTATTTAACTTTAGCCTCCAAACAGACTTTATGCCTCAAGAATAGAAAACAGCAATAGTCATCCCTCTGCACAAAGTTGAGCCATCTACAGACCCATAAGACTCACTGGTCTCATATGCAAAACCATGGAAAGAATTATCATGGAAATGATGAATAATGATATAGTAAACCTCCAAACACTGGACTCAACCCAATTTGGTTTCATCAAGGTCATGTCATGCCTACTCAACCTGGTGGATTTCTTTGAGAAGGTCATCAAAGCAATGGATGAGGACAAAATAGTTCACAGTGTCTTCCTTGACCTGGCCAAGGCATTTGGGACAATACCCAACTCGGACATTGTCGACAATCTCAAGAGGTTAGGTACAAACCCTTATGTCACCTGGTAGATAGCCAACTGGCTCTCAGACAGGACCGAGGAAGTTAGAACTAGGGACTCTACCTCTAGAAAGAGGCCAGTCACAATCACAAGTAAAGTCCTTCAGGGATAAGTCTTGGGAACGCTCCTTTTTGGCATTTACTTCTCAGAAGTCAAGGCCAATGCCAATGGTCTCTGGCTGACTAAATGTGCAGATTATTGCAAATTAGGAGTTGTCATTAAATCCCACACTGACACAAATGTTCTCCAGGAAGGGCTGACACTGACAAACAACTGGTGTCAGAGCCATGGACTAAAACTAAATGCCAAGAAATGCATAATAGTATCTTTTGGGAAGTCATCCATTCCTTGTAACTATCATATTGACAACACACCCCTTAGAACTGACCCAGTAGTCAGGGACTTAGGGAAACACATAGACAGTAATATAGCCTTTGACAGTCATGTGTCTGCAGTAGTGAGTAACTCATTCTATGCTGTGCAACTTATAAACAAAGGTATGGCATCTAGGTCCAAAGAAATCATTGTTCCACTGCACTCGGCATTCATCAGAGCTGTCATTGAGTACAATGTCCCTTTTGGCATGTACATAACTAGGCATATCCAACAACTGAAACGTCCACAGAGGGTCCTCACTAAAAGAATACAGAGTGTAAGTAACATGTTCTCTGCAGACTGCCTCAAGGACCTGTCCCTATATTCTGTCTCCTACAGGCTGTTGAAGCGAGATCTATGACTGGTATACAGGGCATTGTCAGATCCCACTCTGATGGACCTCCTTCTTATCCACAAAACAGACAGCACCAGAATTATTCATTCTAAAAACTTAAACCTTCAAACAGGACCTTGCTGGATCATAGGAGGTTACTAGGCTACTGACCCTAGGGCCCTTACAAGCCTATCCAAGTTTTACCCTTATTTCCACAATCAGCACCTATCATGGTTGTGGTCGAGATTGGGGAGATACAGATATACATCCCAGAGACTACCCAGTCTCTGGAACAGGCTTCCCATCCATGTGAAGCAGAGTTCCTCCATAACCCAGTTCATGTGTAACTTGGACAATTGGATGGGGGGCAGGAAATTCTTCCCTGATTTAGAATCTATGTCTCCAATGGACACAGGCAGCCTGTAAAAGGATCATCTCCCAGGCCCTGCTTGTAATGTTTCACCTCTCAAGTCCTTGCTTACACTTATCAAGGGTACCAGAACTTGTCAGATATTTGTGATGCATAGCTAGGCTTAAAAAAGCCATTGTTGTCATTAGCCTAGTAAACACCTACAAACCTATGAATGGGACAATTGCTATGTTGACTCAGAATGCTCATTTCAACCAATCTGGCTGCAGAGACAGAGGGAATATGGAAATCCATAGTTCCAAAGGCTTCTAATGTGGGCTAAAAAGGTGTGTGGGGGGGTAAAGCCCAGGATATTTGGAGTTAACTTCTTAGAGTGCTATATGTCTAAAGGAATAATCTAAGTCTCCACAGAAGGAGATTCTTTGTGCAACTGCTGAGAAAAAGCATATTGGCTCATAGGTAAGGAACTGATTTGGGGTATACTAGTATTTATGGATAGAGAAATTTTGGTTTGAGCAACACACCGGGTAGGTAGCAAATTAATTTGTCTAGTCTGCCTGTGATATCTCCTTTGACATGCAACAATGTACCACTGCTTAATTCTGCAGTTTATAGCAATATAACTAGGAAGAAGATATTACTAAGGTTCCTAAGAGGGAGTTTCAAAGTTGTATGCAAAGTCTGTGCATGAATAGAATCTGGTACTCATTTATATTCAGGGCCATGATGCTGCACAATTACCGGCCAAGAACAGAAGCAGGTACCACTGTGGGTTTCACTGAACTAAGCTGGTTGAAGACAACACTTAAGCAGAGGAATGTATATGAGTCACTTCCGAAAACCACTGCAGAATCACAAAATAAAAAGGGCGGAACAGGGGAAAAAAGCAAATATGAGCATGCAAGCTAAATGCAGAAGGGATGGTATATCATCTATCATAACACATATACATAATGAGCATATTCTAGTGCCCTAGATCCAGAAGTAGCCATTCATGGTACCTGCAGTGCTGCACTGATATTACTGAGAAGCCACTTAATAGGCATAACTTGGATCCAATCTCATGTTCAGTCTGCATTGTTCTACTGCTGCATATTCATAGGTAGACATTTCAAAGGTGCTGGACCCTAACTATTACATCCATCCAAATAGCAAAAGGCCACAATTACTAATAACTGCAGGAATCCATAGGACAAAACTGCAGGGCAAGTATGTTTGTCAGCTATATATCAGATTGTCCATGGTTGCCTCACATAACAAAGCATACCTTTCACAGACATCAGGGAGGTGTGCTTGCTGTTAAACATGGATTATTGATTGACAACAACTTCACATCTGCCGGTGCTTCTGGAAGGCATATCACATTTCCATGTTTATAGGTTCAGATTCAAGCTTGTGACCTACTGGCACTCAAAAGCTTGCTAGTTGAAACTCTTATCTGTTATTTTCTACTTCCCACACACATACTTGCACCATTATTTTTAAAAGAAGCTAAGGACTTATTTCTGATAGTAAGATAAGCTTTTCCCATAACCCTGGAAGCAGAGGCATATCTAGGGTGGAGCAAAGTGGGGGGGGGTAGCTACCCAAGGTACAAGCATAAATATGTACAAGTGCAGTACTGGTGTTAATTCATAAGGCCGTGAATGCTGATCCTGCACTTTTAGTTAGCACCAGTGCTACTAACTCTACCAAGGTATTTGTTCTAATTGTTAGAAGTAGCTTGCTATTTCCTCCCATATCCCAAAGACATGCTGTAGGTGGATTGGACACTCTAAAATTGGACCTAGGTGTGAGTTTGTGTGTGCCTTCCGTGGAAGGTTGGGCGCCGGGCTGGCAACTCGACACTGTAAAATTCTACTGCCAATCATGAGCGGACAGGTGATCTGCTGTGGCGACCTCTAACTGGGAAAAGCCGAAAGAAGAAGAAGTTAGAAGTAGCTTGCTAAAGTTAACACCTAGTAATATATATATATATATATATATATATATATATATATATATATATATATATATATATATATATATATATATATATATATATATATATATATATATATATTTATATACATTTGCTCATTAATTTTGGGAAAACATTTTTCTTGGTCCTTAAATTTGGAGGTTCAAAACTGCATCAGTCACTCACTTGTAGACCCAGAACAGGCCACCTCTAAGTAAGCTGTAAGAAACAGAATATAATGGTACCTCCTTCAGCCTTCCAGAACAGCCCAAGTTTTCAAGCATTATGATTGATAAATTGAACTATTCATCTTTAATATGCTTGTCCATCAAGTCCCGCTGTGTCTACATTCCAGACTGCGGTCAGTAAAATATTGGAGGGGTACAACACATATACAGACCAGCACTGTATGGGAAGTGCTTCACTGATAGACACACATATAGTTGATTCTTTTGTACCATAATGGGCTGATAAGGGTACCATATACTTTATCATGGCCAGTTCTACAACTTGTATGGCTGGAAGCACAACTGCCACTGGCCATGCTATTCAGGCTGACATGACCAGCCTTGGTGGTGCTTCTGAGTTTACTCAACCAGATGTTCAAGATGGCACATTGCACATTTCCAGTTTTGTTACATGAACCAGCAGCTTCATGATGTGATATAGGATGTTAAAATTGGCCAAAACTATGTCTCCATAGTTACATTACAGCATCATCCTCAAGGTCAATGAGGATCTCTTGGAGACTGAGCATTCAGCAATGCATGTTCTTACTGCTGGTGTATCATTACAGTGGAAGGAAAAAGGCAGGCAATGATGATGATGATGATGATGATGACTATGATGATGCAGCGCACATGTTGCAATGGATATTTCTATCCATTACAAAAATATCCTGCTGGCCGATGCTGTAGTACAAATGCCTTTCAAGGCATTAAGCAGTTAGTGTATTGCATCTTAGATGCTATTTCAGTATGGCACGTCATAATGAGCTCACACATCACAATGCAGGGCCACTGCCCACCAACTATAGAGGAAGATGGCTGCAACTTCCATTCTGGGTCATGAGTTCCATGGTCTTTGGAATGTTTTTACAGAACTTTGGATGTTAAGGACTATTAATATGACCTTTTTGTCCTAAGCACAATCTGCAGACCATATCATCCGTCCCTTTCACAATGCATCTTCAACACCTTTGTGGTGCAAATTACCTGCATTACAACATGGGCATATATGTGCAGTACATCACCATACGCTTACACATATATGTTGGTTGTGGAGTCTGTCATTCAACCCACTACTATATAGTCTCCACATAAGAGAGTGGCAGATTTGCACAAAATCTGATTATGATATCATGTGCCTGGTCTTATGTTGCTGTTGGTCATACTGCATGACATGTCCATAAAGAGCCCACTTGCATTTGAGTAGATGTGTTTCTTATCATGATGGAGTTGCTGATACTTCATACTGCTGCCTTCATATTCCTGGTTGTACCCTCACTGCCTGAGTTGCTGTTACAGTGAGTTTGTGCAGGGCCATGTTGTGCAACAAGTAGCAGGCAATACATATTCTGCTGGTGTCAGGGTATATTTCTGTATTGTCCAGATGTTATGAGCACATCTTCTTACCTTCCAATCTGGTCAGTGATACTGCTTTTTTTCCCTGTGGTGTTAGTGTCTTCTCTGGGGTTCTACACTGGGGTTAGGCACCACTGCTAAAGGGGTAGCTGTTACTGCCTGTGAGGTAGTGGTGTGACACAACACTAGAGCTGAATGCCTGAAACAAATCGTACGAGTGCAAGATATATGCATCACCATAGCTTTGTGGATATTTGGCACATATCAGTTTTATTACACACCAGCTTGATATTTTCTAGGTATCCATCTAGGTTCACATATTCATATGCATCCTGTGTGTAACTTTGGCAATATGTGGTCACTCAGTGGTACCAATAATACCTCATAAATCTGCCAGTGAAACTCCCTCATAACTATTATTCTCCCCACTAATGATGTGGGTTTTGAGATGCTTTTTACAGTATAGAGCACTGATATATCTACTAATCAATACACTATTTTGCCTTCAGAGTATTTGGATATAGTTGGGTTGTTTCCAGTTGAGCAGTGGAATATCCCCTGAGTAAGCATGAATGCAGCAGAACAGATACACACATTGTAAAACACTGCTGCTGCTTACCTCCATAGCCTTGCAAGTCTCATGTAACTAGCACAAGTAGCTTGCTCCATTTTGTATCAATTTGTTTGTTCTTCTCTGTTTAGCCAGATGTACTGCAAGACTGTTAATAGCACTACTGCGACCTACTGCAGTGGGACACTGGTCATGGATGTTGCCTAAGTGATGTAGACAAATGGAGTGTGTTAACTATGTTCATGTATATTTTTAGGGCAGCAGTTCAGCAAAGCAGCATGGCTTCTCACTATATGAGCATAGTTTGACACCGATTACTATATGTGTACCTAATTGATGCAATGGGTACAGCTATTTATGTATGTACATGGTATGCACCTAACTCATTTGCATGCTTGTTGTGCATGCTGGTCCTTCACTGTGTACAGCACATTTCTCTGTATGTACAGCAGATCTATGAATTATATTTCATGTTGATAGTGCTTAGTTATCATTTGTTCACTCTGCACCATATTTATAAGTTGGATGCAGTGTTGACCAAAATATATATTTGCAGTAACTGAATTTTTATCTACAGATGGGACTGTTTTTGGTTTTCTTTTACTCTACAGAGATACTGCTTTTAGAGTAAAGTGAACTGTAGCAGCCTGAGCTGTTTCTAAAGGTGCATTTTCACTCATTAGATATTCTAGACTTACTTGTAAAGAACAATAGCAACCGTTTTTTTTTGTACTTGCATATTCCTTTAGCCATCTGCTCCTGCTTACTCAATAGTTTTTGCTACAGTGTTGCTAATCCTTTTGTACTACTACACCCTTTCTTTTGCTTCATTCTTTCCATAAATTTTATAAATATTAAAAAATGTCCACAACCTAATTAGCAATCCAGGAGATATTCTATATTCCACCATACTACTGCCTCCAAAACAGTGTCACATATTGGCCCATAGTCCCTGATTCCTTAATGATATTTTGATTCATAGTGTTGCTATCATCTCTTTTTTCCTGGGAACCATTATTTCCCAGGCCATAGTATCCAACATGCTATCCCATAATGAGCCTTCTAGTTGGGGGACATAGAAACATTGACATCTGCACTGAAGCTGGTCAGTGGATGAGACAGATTAAGCTCTGGTCAGGCATCATCCTTGGTGATTCACAAGATGTTCTGTATATGCTACTAATTCCCTTTTGCAAGCATTGCTAGGTGAATGAGAGTCGACAACATCAGGCCTATAAATACGGATGAGTGCCATCCTATGCAGTCCTCCCTGAGTTCAAGTGTTTTCCCTCTTGGAAGACTGTTCCTGCCACATCCCTTCTAAATACTACAAACAAGCCATCATGCACATGGAGCTTCAGCAGCATTTAAACAAAACCATCCCACAGGGATGGACAGGCTAGCCATCAGCCACTCAATCTCATCCATTCCAGGCTGGCTTCTCCAGCACCCATCCTGCTAACCAAATCCACGTCAGATGGGATGCAGCATTGCCTTTCTTCCTCTGTGCCACAGAGCCAGAGTGTTTAAGCCCTTTATACTGTCCTTGTTACAAGTGCTGTGATGCCATTTTTATTTCTTTTCCCAGTTGTGTTGTTTATTTATGAAAGTGTTTGAAAATGCTGCTTCATAAGCATGTTTATGAGACTGCAGTAGTCACTTCATTTTGAAAGTTGCTGGTCTTTTTCTTATCAAACAGCTGTCGCAGAATAAAAACTTGATTTTTCGATGAACTTGAAACTTGATCTCTAAAGCTAGCTGATTTTGTTTCAGTTTGCTAACTCTCTGCACCTCATTTTCCTTAAACACAGCAGACCACTTAGTGTTTAGAGGACAATGTTAAACCCACCAAGGATCAGAATCCCTGAACAGCATTCCCTGAAAAAAAAATGGCCAAAAAACACTTTTTATGTACCTCCCTGCATACCCTGATGTGGAGGCAAGATCACCCGCACCACACAAACATATATACCAACTCCACAGTTGCACCAACTCGAAGAAGAGGGAAGTTCCCTCAAAAAGAGCATCACTGCCACCACAACTCAGTGGCAGTGATTTCCTTTGAAGGAGCTCCCATCTTCATTGAGTTGAATTTCTGGCAAATGATGCTTGAGAATTCAACCTTTGTCCACCCACAGGTTACCTGTTTGGCAAAATATCCTATATGATAATGATGCACAAGGTATGCAGGAATGAGACATCATATAATATGACGAACTACATTTACTCCTACAAAAGGGACCTTTGAAGTACTGTGGCTACACCAATTTGACCATATGTGTCTGTCATTCAGCAGTATATAAGATGTTAAAAGTTCATCTGTATAAAAGATATTCAATACACATTCATCAAGAATGCATTTTCACTTTGCAATATAAGCTGCTTTTCTAACCTTACTGACCAATAAGATAACCATCAAAAGCTACAGTACATTTCTAAAATGTGCTATATCAAACTACCTTCCCTGTAGTGAAATATGGTCACACAGTAATAGTTATTTATGTGATTCCTTTCAGATAATGTAAGTCTATGACTTTGCTACCAACACAATGCAGAAAAGAGGAGCTTGTTGACTCATTAGTAAGATATTGAAACAGAAATGTATAAATCTCACTTCTCTTTTCTTGTAACACTCAAAATATATTTTACACAGAAGAAAGAGCCTTTAGATGAAGCAGTCACCTATATGGGAAATAATATAATTCATGACACTGAAGATATGGATTTCTTTCAAAAGGTCAACAATCAGTGATAAAATGAAGACCGATCTTGTTCCAAAGAAATCTAAACCTAATCAGAGTTCTACAAAAAGAAACTGATATTCTTCAAAACTAAAATATACTCATGTTTGTTAGTCTAATTCTAATACTCTGCTGTTTTATTATGTATGTTACTTTGTCCCACCGGGTACCATCCCAAAGACATGCTGTAGGTGGATTGGATACTCTAAATTGGCCCTAGGCGTGTGTGCATGTGTGTTTTTGTGCCTTCTGTGGAAGGTTGGGCATCGGGCTGGCAACTTGACACTGTAAAACTCCACTGCCAGTCATGAGCAGGCAGGTGATCTGCTGTGGCGACCCCTAACCAGGAAAAGCCGAAAGAAGAAGAACTTTGTTCCATCGGGTACAAAATATGAATTACATTACTGATATTTAATATTTACTATTTGTTCATTTTTCCAAATGTTCTTTTTAAGAAAGCTCATTTTGAAGAAAGGAAATATTGATTAAATCTTGATGGTTCATTTGATAGGGCATTTATTTTTCTTTAATATTAAAATAAAAAAAAAATAGAATTAGCATTTGGACAATATTCTCGACACACTGCCTAAACTTAAATATTTGTCTGCATATTCATATGAGTCAAACTTTTTAACTGTATAAAATGCAAAATTTGAATGCTAGAACTTGTTTGTAGTCTGTTTTATTGATGTTTCTAGTATTTTCTGCTATATGTTCTGTTTCAATAATGTGCTGAACACCTTTGTCAGAAAGGATTTGTTCCTGCATAAGACTTCTAGTTTATTGTGAACATTTTTTATGGTGTGAACAATATGGATGTTTTATTGGAGTTTAGGATTAGTTGGCGTTCAGATTGCCAGGATTCGACTGATAGGAAGGATGATTGTGTGAGTTTGTGTAATTCTGGGAGAGATTACAGTAAAATGTATGCATCTTGTAAACATCAGTGATATTTTCGGATATGCAGACATTTGTTTATTGGTTCAGTATAAAAAATATTAAATTAATTTCATGCAACAATGCCTTTCACCATTTTTAGCGCCTAAAATGATTTCTGACTTTCACATATTTATAGCAAGCACGCTATGATGTTATTACCTTCTTAACAATGGCAGGTTGGTTTACTCAGTAAAATTGTTATTTACTTATTTAAAGGTTTAATAATTTTAGTATAGTAGTACTACTGATTTAAATTTTCAACTGACCTGAATAATAAATCTGAAGCAGTTGTTTAATGTGGCATTGAGATCGGTCTGCTGACTTCATGTGAATTAATGAGCTGGGTGAGGTGAGGTGGGTTGTTCATCTATTTCCTTTACTTATCTTTTCTAACTTTTTTTTGAATGGGAGTTACTGCCTACTAATAGATAAGCAGTACAATGGCAATCAGACATCTCTCCTCTACTCCCAGTAACACTAGTTGTGCCCCAAGGCTCTGTCCTTGTGCCACTACTATTCACTATCTTCACTGACAACCTTCACAACTCCACACCCCGTGCCACAGTAATACAATATGGAGATGACTCCACACTTATATGTAATGCCACATCTCTCCCAGAATTACACAAACTCACACAATCATCCTTCCTATCAGTTGAATCCTGGCAATCTGAATGCCAACTAATCCTAAACTCCAATAAAACATCCATATTGTTCACACCATAAAAAATGTTCACAATAAACTAGAAGTCTTATGCAGGAACAAATCCTTTCTGACAAAAACAGACAGAGAAACCATTGCTAGGACACACTTACTCTCTACTCTGACATATGCCTCCCCTATTCTAACTAATCGAAGAAAAACAGACAGCATTAAATTAGAAGCATGCTACAACAAAATTGCCAGGTTTGCCACCAATTTACCCTATAAATCTCATTGTTGTATAGCCCTAAAACAAATACAATGGCTTGAATTTCCCCATCTCCTACTGTACAACCAACTAACCCAAACCCACAAAATACTACACAACCCAGATAAAACCCCAGCCCTAAATAGTATACTCAAACCATACACTCGTAAAAGAATTCTATGCTCCAACAACAAACTACTAGAAGTCCAAAAAGCCTCTAATTCTGCAGGAGAAGCCCTATAGTCCACCTATATAGCAAAAGCATGGAATTCCCTATCCAACAGCCTTACAAGTAAAACCTCCATAACTCAGCTTAAAAAATCACTTCAAACCCACCTCACTAGTAAATGGCTATGCCCATGCTCCACAACAAGAGTACAAGTTACATAAATGACCCAAAGACATATAATAATCCAGTAGTCCCTTCAGTAATGTTAACTAACAAAGAAGGTGTATACTACTGTTACCTGTAATTCTTCTAAAGTACTGATTTTACTTTTCAAGCCTTTTAAGAAGCATTGTAGATCCGCATTCTTGTCCTACATATACAATTTCATAAGTGCGCATGTTTTATCTTATTCAACAACTGTATACATGTTTTAACATATTCTATGTTAATATCTGTTATAATGTTTCTCAAAGGCTATTTCAACAAATGTATACCTGTCGGAATGCATTTTATGTTAATGTCTGTTCTTATGTTGTTCTAAGACTGTATATAACTGTAGAGCTTTTTATCCCCAGCCTCCGCTGAAAAAGGACTGATAGTCCAGTCGGATTTTCCCAGTTATCAAATGTAAAATAAATAAAATAAATAAATAAATAGATGAAATGAAGACTGCTTTGATGAGCTTTGAGAAACTGGTGTTTTAGTTTTAGAAGATATCAGTGTGTTTCAGATTGCAATGAGAACTAATTTTCCCTTTGCTGGTTTTTCGATGATCTGCCTTTTGGAGATGTGGATCTGAGATGGATTAGGCAGGGCTTTTAGATCCAATCAGCTGTCTCCATTTCAGTCAGTCTGATGCTGTAATCCTTTGTGATTAATTAGAGGTATGTACTCTTGTTATTCAACCTGTGTTTAGCTTTGCAAGGTTTTATCAGATATTAGCTTTGCAAGGTTTTATCAGATATTGGACAGATGAGTTTATGTTCAGAGCCATGTGCTGGCTTTGTAGCTTTATCAAGCTTTGTAATCACCATTAGAAGAATTCTTCTCCTCTTACAGGACCTTTGTTACTGATTACTTGGATGTGATCACTGTCACCTAGCTTTGGAGAGATATCTAGTATGTAAATCAGCTTTGCGGTAAAAGTAGGCCGATAGTCCCTAGCCATAATACTAAGTGTATTTACATGACTCAGGCACACACACACACACACACACACACACACACACACACACACACACACACACACACACACACACACACACACACACACACACACACACAAAAATGGCAAATGTGATTAGGAAATCCTTTTTACCTGACAAAACTGCCAATTTTCTTTCATTTTATTCTGGTTGTTTCCTTTATATTTTTTGTTTCTTTTTTGGCAGTTTTAGTTGATGTCTGATTCTCATCTACTTCCATTCCCACTCCTTCTGAAATGCATCTGCTAATCTTAGCAAAGATATCATCTTACACATCCACCCTTCATGCTTTATAACTTTCACTATGTCTGGATCTGATCAGGTCAGCAAATATATATGCAGTCCTACTATTGCTGGCCTATACATTTAGGCTTTACTGAAGAAGCCCATACCTCCCTCAAACAGAGGGATATATAATCTCGGTATATACATACATACATGTTTTTATGGTCCCTTATTATACGATCAAAGATGCTTTCTTTCAAATGCGTCTTAATCGAACTTGAAAGCACGAAATGGCAAAATACTGAAATGGCATATAAGCAAATACTTTCCCTGGGAAAGAAATTGCTTGGTTGCCTTTGTTATTTTGCCATTTTCGTCACTGTAGTGTGATCTCAGAGTTGGTAAATTTAAGTAGGGGTGTGTGGGGGTGCACAGCCCTCCACGTCGGGGGGGGTGGGGGTGAAGCCCCCCACTTTCTGTAATGTTTTAAAGTTTTTTCTTTTTTGGAACAGCAATTTTTTTTCCATGGGAAAAAAATCGCTGTTCTAAGTGTTCGGGATTGTAAGCTTTTGCTTACATGGGGTCAATAAATCAGCGTTCGCTTTTTTAAGCGTTCACTTATTTAATATAGACCCGTTTTTGCATATCATTTAATTAGCATGCAGCATTTTCCTTGTTTCTTGTCCAACTGATTGAACACTGTTTGAATCCAATTAATTGCACCAAAGCATAAGATGGAACAGGAGAAAATTTGGATTTCTAGCTTGGAATTCATTCCTAGATGTCAAGGCAGTTTTCAGGGTACTTACGTATTATCACAACCACATTTGCAGCAACACAACCATCTCAGTTCCAAGCCATTGTGCTGTTGTCAAAGTCACTTTGGAAGTGTGTATCACTGAACTGTCTTCATGACAGTCACTTTCCGGAGAACATATTGTGCTTACCAAGTGTAAAAGAATAGAGACCTTTACCATTAACTGTCTCGTTTTTCACTGGGTATTACCTATACATCACCACAGGATGTAATATGCACCCTACCCATTTGCAAAGAAAATTTGTTACATATAACTATAGCAATAGCCTTTTCAAAAGTATAATACAGCCATGAACTCTAGCTCAGCCTTAAAGAAAACGGGGTTAACCTTTCACAATTACGATGTCATGCTTACCTGCAAGGTATTCAGACCTCCACATTTACAAAGAAAATGAAAGTAAACGTATCTTTCTTAGCTGTTTTCATCCACAACTGAATAGTACTTTGTACCCTTCTCAATCTACAATTAATTTGCTTGTGCAGTTTATTATTAAGTTAATCTCGGTTTTCCAGAGTTCGGAAATGCAGTTGTCAAGAAACACAGTTGTTTGGCAGGAGAACGGCTTGGAAATGAGACATTTCTCCTGCTTTGAATGTGGTTGCGATAATATACTTCCGAAATCCTTCTCAGATTTCTCACCCATTAACCGTACCACCTCTGCACACTTGTCGACACACACACACACACACACACACACACACACACACACACACACACACACACACACACACACACACACACACACACACACACACTTCCCAAGTAAGTTGGGCAACATAACTGGGCAGGAGAAGCCCTTGGAAATGAGTCACTTCTCCCGCTCCAAATGTGGTTGTGATAATACATAAGTACCGTTTTCAGTACTAGATTTAGTCTTCTGAAGATTAAAATGACTATGGTTTATTCTGATTTGTTAATTTTTATTGGTGACCTTTCACCCATTTGTTTCCCAAATATTTACACATGATCTCCTGTTCAAGTTACTTTATATCATATTCCTGTTCCAGATTGATATTTTTCCTGTTATAAATGTTGTTTTTGCACCTTTATCAAGACTAATCATCATTCTTATATAATCTGAGAAAGTTTTAACCATGTGTCATTGTCTTCATATGAAGAACTATACAATTTTAAATAATCCACAAAAAGTGGACGAGATATATTTTATCACAGTTGGTTTCTGGAAGTTAAACTATAACTATAGCACACTTCATTACGTAAACAGCTTCATAGGTTAAGGACAAGATAAACAGCAGTGTTAACATAGAATCAACCGGGAATACCCCTTTTTGAATCTCTGTACCTGGGGTAGTAACTTGCCCTTTATCATGGCTCAGGTTCAAAGCACTTTGCCACTGCTTAATAGTCACTGCAATGTAATTATTTTATTACCTTTTTGTACTATTGCAGCGATTTAATTTTTTTTAGATGGATATAAACTCTGTCTGCATCAATTCCAGTATGTTGTGTCTTTCAGCTTTTTCTGGTTAGGGGTCGCCACAGCTGAACTCCGGTCTGCTAATGATTGGCAGTAGATTTTTACATGCCGAGTTGCCAGCCCTGATGCACAACCTTCAACGAAGGTACGCCCATTCACGCATGTCTCCACACAGAAGACACTCTAGCTGAGAATCGAACAGGGCAACGTCTTACTGTGAGGCGACAATGCTACCGCAGCACCACCACAGCAGTATATAATTGATATATTGTTGGAAAGCATGTTAATGGTCTATAGTTCTTAGGATTTCTATTCAGGACTAAATATCTGTGTGAAGATTTTGACACATTTTTCCCTTTCTGCTTCATTCTTTCTTATTATTCCTGTGCCCACATCCATCACCAGGTATGTGATCTTTTCTTACTACTCCAAACTACCTTTACTCTAAGGCTGGGGCCAGAGTGGAATCTAAGGGAATCTTGAGGGTCATGTCATTGACTGCTTCCACTGGGGTATTTTTTTTTTCATTTATTCCCTACCCCTTGATATTCCTCCTCCCTTGCCATTTACCTGTTAATATAAGGGCTACTCCCCTGCTATGGACCATGTCTCCCCACAGGGAATGCCTAAATTAATGCCTCCCCAACACTGGGATGAACACACCCATCCCTCCCTGTAGAACCTCAGACTCCTGAGTTGTTAATTCAACCTAGGTTGCCTGAGCCATAGTTATGGCTTTATCTCTCTATTTCACAATGCTGTTAACATGTTCATAGGTTCATATGTGTGTACTAGACTAATGGCCCTGGAGCGTTTACAAGCCTAGCCCATAGGATTACCCTGGCATCATACTACCTGACCTTAGTTCCCAGTGCCTCTGTTGAGTAGAGTCACTGGAGTGATCCCTGGGGTGAATTTTCTATTTCCCATCCACTCATCAAGATATCTCTTGAAGAGGGCCAGTAAGGTGCTCTGCTTGACATGTATGGGAAGTCTATTCTATAGCATGGGCAGTCTCTGGGTTATGAACCTGTCCCTCCAGCATGTTCCGTTGATTGTGGTAATGAGGTTGAGGTCTCTGGAGCATGTGGTGCAGAGGGATTGGGATTTCTTTAGACATAGCATTTCTAACAGAGCTGGGTCAGACATGGCTTTGAAAGTCAAGCAGAGATTGCCTCTAAATAGGTGATATGAGACAGAGAATAGTTGGAGTTTTTTAAGTCTGTCCATATAGGACAAGTGTTTAAGGCCTAGGATCCTCTTTGTGAGGTACATTTGCAGCCTCTCCAGTTGTTGCAGATGTCTAGTAAGGTCCATGCCAAATGGGGCATTGTACTCGATGATTGGCCTAATGAGGAAAGAGTAGAGGGAGACAATGCCCTCTTTCTTCCTGGATGCAAAACCCTTAGTAATGAGATGTGCCACACAGAAGGACTTTCTTACCACAGTGGCAATGTGGTGGTCAAAAGAGAGAATGCTGTCAACCTGTGTTCCCAGATCTCTTATAATGCCTTCTGTGTTCAGTGGACTACCATCGATGTGGTAGTTCATTGGAACTGGGGTTTTCCCAAGGGGGGGGGTGACAACACATTTTTTGGCATTGAGCTTAAGGCCATGGTTCTGACACCAGCCATTCGTCTCAGTGAGGCCTTTCTGTAGGATGTCAACATCACTTGGGGAGTTAATAATAGCTCTCAACTTGCAATTGTCTGCAAACTTTGTCAGCCAGAGTCCCTTCATGTTGGCCTGAACTTCAGAAAAGTAGATACCAAAACAGGAGAGGACCCAGGACTGAACACTGTGGGACTCCACTCATGACTGTTCGGCAGTCTGACCTGGAGTCAGCTACTTTCACACTGTGGTTCTATTTGTGAGCTAATTTGCAACCCACCTAGTGATATAGGGGTTGATGCTTAGCTTAGTGAGTTTTTCTATGATTTCTGAGTGGGGAATGGTATCAAAAGCCTTGGCCAGATCAAAGTAGGCTGTATGACCCACTTTGCCTTCATCCACAGCTCTGGTGACTGACAAAGAAGTCGACCAAGTTGATCAGGGATGATCTACCCCTCACAAAACCAAACTAGTTTGGAGATTCCCTATAGCCTTTTTTATTAGGCCCTTGATGATGGATTCTATAGCTTTGCATATCAGACTCATCAGGCTAATGGGGTGATAGTTCCCAGGGTCTGTAGTCACTTCTCCTTTGTGGAGAGAGATAACTTTAGTAGTGTGCCATTCGGTAGGGACAAAGCCTGAGGTGAGGCTGTGATTGAACAGGGCACACAGGTGAGGTGCCAGTTCACTCTGTAGTTCATGTAGAACACAGACAGGGATATTGACAGGTCCCATAGAAGGTTCCCTATTATTTGATTGAAGACTTATTCTTTTGAATGCATTATGATCAAACTTGAAAGCATGAAATGACAAAATACCGAAATGGCATATAAGCAAATTCTTTCCCTGGGAAATAAATTGCTTATCCGCCTTCATTATTTTTCCATTCTTATCACTGTAGTGCGAACTCAGAGTTGGTATATTTAAGTAGGGGTGTGTGGGGGGCACAGCCCCCCACATCGGGGGGATGGGGTGAAGCTCCCCACTTTATGTAATGTTTTAAAGTTTTGTTTTTTTTTTTTTTCCTTTTTGGAAAAGCGATTTTTTTTCCAAGGGAAACATTGCTGTTCTAAGTGCTCGGGATTGTAACCTTTTGCTTACATGGGGTCACTGTTTTAAGTGTTCGCTAATTTAATATAGACCCCCATAGAAGCTGCATTCTTGGGCTTGGACAGTGCTGTTTTAACCTGTGGAGCAGTAATACTAGGTGAATGGCAATCTAGTAGTATTGTGATTGGTCCTTTGGGGGGATAAAGGGGTAAAGTTGGCACTGAATCTGTCAGCCAGTATATTGGCAATATCTGTTTGCTCTGTATATGAGGCACCATTGTGCAGTAGCTCAGAGAAAATCTGGGTATTGCCATGGAGATTCTTTACATAACTATAGAAGGCATTGAGGTTGTCTTTACTATCTGCTGCAATTCTGTTTTCATAGCTAGCTTTAGAAGATTTGATGAGGGATCGTAACTTTTTGTTGAGGCTGATAAGTGAGTTTTTCCAGTCTTGGGTCTTATTCCGCATCAGTTTCCTCCTTCTGTTGTAGAGTTTGTTTATGGCAGGGGATCACCAGATTGGCTTCCTTTTTTTGGAGGAGAGCATCTTGGTTCTATTGGGTATGGGGAGATCCATGCATTTGTGTACGTGTTCGTATAGTGCATTGGTGCATGATTCAGTGGTCATGCAACTATTCTCCATTTGCATGGGTGCCGTGAAGTTAGCCACCTCTGTTTTTAGGAGTCAAAGTTAGCTTTGGAGAAGTTTTTCATGGTGGTTACCTTTGTGGGGGGGTATAGATTTCAAGGTGATTAGTTTGTGGTCGGATCTACCCAGGGAGGAGTTGACTATTGGTGTAGAGCAATGGTCGCCCATGTTAGTAATGACCAGGTCAAGGATGTTGATACCTCTAGTGGGGTTAAGAATGAGCTGGCCCAGGGCATTGGAAATAATGAATTCCAGGAAATGTTTGGCAAGTGTATTGGTACATAGTTTCATAGGTTAGTAGGTTCATAGGTTATAGCCAGTTACCCCATGTGAGAATCAAACCCTGCACCTTGTGTTTTTAAGGTAAAAACCTTAACCATTATGTTATCCTCCCACCCCTTAAGTACCTTATTTATTTCACTTGCTTGGCCACATATCTGTTCTGTAGTCATTCCACATGCTGTTTTGAGGTGCTGCCATTCTTATTTGACTAAGTCTGTTTCCTCCTCTACTTGCATTGGGGTACTTGAGCACTGAGTACTTTCTTTTTCATTCTCCCCTTTTTTAATTATCTTCCATTCATGGGTGAGTTTCAGTTGGAAACATTCAACATGATTTGGGGGAAAGACCCCCACAGAAGCACAAGTAGATAATGCAAAGGCCAGAGAAAAATTGTTGGCCGGAGGTCAGGATCGAACGTTGTACCTTGTGCATGGGAAGTGAATATCTTAACTGCTTCGCTATCTGGTCATGAGTAGTTTTCCCAGTTAATGGCGGCATATTTGAAGTTGCCCAGTATGACAGCGTTAGGTTGGACCCTAATATTCTCCAGGGTACTTAGGAACATGGAGTGTGAGTCTTGGGACATGGTTGGGGACCTATAGCAGGCTAAGACGTGAATCGCTGTCTTACCCAATGCTTGCTGCACCTGAAGTATCTCAGATGCATTATGTTGGGCTACCAGTCTGGAGGTGAGTGCATCCTTTATGAATATGGAAACACCACCACCTTTGGAGGTACAGTCCAAGTTCTGAGGCCAGAAGGTGTGGAATTAGTTATATCCTGGTAGTGCAGGGGTGCTTTCTGCTGCGTTGAACCAGGTCTCAGCACAAATGTTGATGTTCTCCATTTTAAAGACTGCTTTGAGTGAGTGCATTTTGAGATTCAGAGTTCTAGCGTTGAGCAGCATGACCCTCAAATTGCATTTGTTTGCAGCTGTTACTGTGATAATTTGGTCTTTGCAGCACCGCCTAAAAAGGCACTATAGGGTTGGCAAGAGCCTTGGCCAGTATCCGGAAGACCAGGGGTGACAGATGCAGGCCTTCTCTGTCTAAGCATCAAGGTCTGTCAATCATGTCATCCCAGGCAGACAGATACTGGATCCCCTTAGAATGACACCAGAAACGTAGCCAATTGTTGAATTCAATATTTTTTTGCTTGTACTGTGGTATCATTCCGGGTGATGGTAGGATGCTGCTCAGGGGTAGGGTCATACCTGCCTGGGCTACATAATCCGAGAGCTCCTCCATGTCTCTTTTCATGTAGTCCAGGGAGGTATGTCTCAGGTCATTCACACCCACATGTACAATGTCAGAATCATATTTGTACCTGTTGTTGAGGGACCTGAGTGCATGAGTTATGTGGCGGATCCTGGTGCCTGACAGGAAGTTGACTGTTACTCTAACCCCCCACCTAAACACACTGTTCAACCTCAGCCTCTCCACAGGCTACATGCTCAAAGAATGGCGTACAGCAATGGTTATTCCGCTCCACAAAGGAGGGGCCACAACTGACCCTAGTAACTATTGCCCCATAAGCCTGGCTAGCCTGGTCTGCAAGGCTATGGAGCGCATCATCGTGGAACTCATTAACAAAGACTTTGGGAACCTCCAAACACTTGACCTGACCCAGTTCGGCTTTGTTAAGGGCAGATCATGCCTACTAAACCTGACTTCTTTGAGACAGTCACCAAGGTCATAGATGAGGGGAATGTAGTTCACACAGCCTACCTTGACCTCGCCAAGGCTTTTGACACCATTCCCCACTCCAGAATTATAGAAAAACTCACCAGTCTGAACATAAATCCCTATGTCATGAGATGGGTTGCCAACTGGCTTACAGACAGAACTAACACAGTAAGAATAGCGGGCTCCTGGTCCGACTCTAAACCAGTCACAAGTAGTGTCCCACAAGGCTTCGTCCTCGAACCCCTACTGTTCGGCATATACCTCTCAGAAATGCAGGCAAACACAGGAGGACTATGGCTAACCAAGTTTGCCGATGACTGCAAACTGGGAGCCATAATTGACTCTCCGGCTGACACAGAAATTCTCCAAAAGGGCCTTACTGAGACGGACACCTGGTGTCAAAGTCGTGGTCTCAAGCTAAATGCCAAAAAATGCATAGTCATCCCGTTTGGGAAAAACAAAACACCCATGAATTACCACATAGGTGGCAGCCACCTTAATACAGAAGAGGTAATAATAGATCTGGGGATCCAGGTAGATAGTAATCTCTCCTTTGACAATCATATTGCCAAAGTAGTTAGGAAATCCTTCAATGTAGCCCATCTAATTACTAAAGGGTTCGCATCTAGAAATAAAGAGGTTATAGTGCCCCTCTACTCATCACTCATCAGACCCATCATAGAGTACAATGCCCCATTTGGGATGTACCTGACAAGACACTTCCAACAGCTGTAAAGACCACAAAAGTACCTCAACAAGAAGATTACTGGCCTCAAACATATGTCCTATGCAGCCCGACTGGAAAAACTCCAGCTGTACTCAGTTGCATATCGCTTACTCAGAGGTGATCTCTGCCTGACTTACAAAGCCATATCTAACTCATAATTGATGGACATGCTCCACCTAAAGAAATCCAAGTCACTGTGAGCCACTCGCTCTAGTGAGCTAAACCTCGCCACAACAATAAATAGAACATGGCGGAGGGATAGATTCCTGTCACAAAGACTCCCCATGCTTTGGAACAAAATTCCTAACTGCATTAGGCAGAGCCCTTCACTAACACTCTTCAAGAGAAACCTTGACGAGTGGATGGGTAACAGAAAATACACCCCTGGGGTCACTTCATTGGCTCTTCTTGACAGAGGCTCAGTTTATTAATCAATGGGGCGGCAAAAGCTGACACACTCTGGCTAGGCTTATAAATGCCCTCAGGCAGAAAGCCTTGTACCTACCTATGAACCTATGAACCTATATTGTAATTTGCAAGGAATTCTTCTTTGCCAAAGGGGATAATAATAACAATGGACAATGTTTTTCACATGCATCTTGCTCCATCTGCTGCTTTTCCATCTGTGGACGTATTAGCCCATCATGTTGCAATATTGCCTGTGTCAGAGAGTCCAGACTAAATCCTTCACTTTTTAGTACTTCAGTTTCTATTTGTTTAATTTCTATCTTGCAAATATTCTTTTTCGCATTCCCCTTTTTTGATTTTATTTTTTGCATTGGACAATTTACCATGTCTGGGTGTCTCTGCCTGTATTTCTTTTCAATTACCTTTGGAGCAGTATTTTTTTTTGTATTGATTAGTTTGGCTTTCTCATCTGCATAAAGATCAGACCATATCAGATCTCTTTTTCTTTCCCATATCCTTATTTTTTATAATAATCTTTCAAATACCTCTACTTTTCTTTATCTTTTCTCATTTCTTCTGTCACTATCTTTCTCAGGCAGCCAAGGGTTTCTTCATCTAGATAACACTTTTTCTCTGATCTCTTACATTAAGGATCACAAATTATTATCTGTAGCTTCTAACAGCTTCTCCTTGTTCAAGTATTTTCCTATCTTCTATTCTGTCTTTCTTACCATATCCTCTGTCTGTTTCTTGGCTTGTCAGTTTTTGTGTTTTTTTTGTGAAAGACTTTCTTCTGCCGTGGGAGGTGGGGGGGCAACATTCTCCTGAACCTGACCTAGCCCTTGGTTAGAATGTTTCCGTCTCTTGAAGATTCTACACTGCCTTTTTTCCAGTCCTGGCACCTATATGTCCACAAGGAGAGGGCACTATTTTATTCTGTGACCTGTGCTTCCAGCATTCTTTTTTTTTTTCAACTATCATCCTCAGTGATGTACCTATACAATATACTCTAATGGATCAATCTCATCTTGTTGAGATTTTTGTGAAAAAAGGGTCTATCATGGGAAGATTCTTACCAAGACATGAGGATGAATTCAATTCCATCTGGACCCCAATCTCTCCTAGATAAAGTGCACTATGTTAGAGATGAGGGAAGAAAAGGTAGGTGGTGAGAGGTAGGCATATTTTTGATTTCTCAACCATACTACATAAGGAACATTCTTCTATGGTGTTTTGGAAGTTTAATAAATTGTATGACCTGGCCAGTAGTGGTAATATCACAGAAGTAATGCTTAAAGGGTTGTATGCCTTTTTTAAATGATTGGTACATGCTTTTGTTTCATGAGTGCTGGATTCCACTGGACTACGATTTGCCAACATCCATGAGTTGATTTAAGGCATAAAATGTGTGACTATGTTAGTGTGCATATGGCGTTCTGGTAAGGGTCACTTACTCTGGTTTAACCTAAACAATTTTGCAAGAACACGTCTCCAAGCTGTCAGATATGTGGATGGTGCTATCAGCATTATGCCTATCTTGTGTTACATAGAGAACATTTTACAGCTAAAATCACTGAGTTTGTCACCTCTTTATTTCTGTTCACAAGATGTAATTATACAGCATTACTAAAGCCATATGCATTGACCATTTGAAGTACTACATCTATTTATTGACAAGAAGTGTTAATGTTGATTCTTTTTCCTGCAATGTTTATTCTAGAAGTATCTACTTAAAATATAAATCACTGCGCCTCTTGAAAAAAAAACTCCATAGAGGACTACAACATATATATTTCCCTACTAAAAAAAAAAAACAGAGATCATCAGATAAGTAAGAGGGAAAATCTGTGCATACAGCCAACCTAGACTTAGCCATGGAGTTTGACACTATCCCTGACTCAGGCATCATTGACAAACTCACCCAGCTAGGTATCAACCCCTATGGCATTAGATGGGTCATTAATTGGCTCACTGACAGAACCCATATAGTGAAACTAGAAGAACTCACCTCCAACAGCAGACCTGTAAGCACTGCTGTTCCACAAGGATTAGTCCTAGGACCTCTGCTGCTTGAAATCTATTTCTCTGAAGTGCAACCAAAAACTACAGGTCTGTGGATGACAAAGTTTGCTGATGACTGCAAACTGGGAGTAGTCATAGAATCTCCAAATGCTGTCAACGTCCTACAAGAGGGTCTTACACAAACAAATGATTGTGCCAAAGTCATGGCCTTAAACTCAATGCAAAAAAAATGTATTATCATTCCTTTCAGTAAGAGCGATGTTCCTGCTAACTACCACATCAATACCAACACCCTAGGTATGCACTCAGTGGAACACAGGTTACTCATTCGAAAGAACATAACCTGGTATGTGACATTAATAGAACCTGCTGGAGGGACAGATCTGTCTCCCAGAGGTTACCACACCTTTGGAACAGGCTCCAACTTCATGTCAAAAAGAGCAACTCATTGGCCCTCTTCAAACACAATCTGGACAATTGGATGGGTATATTCACCCGGGGATTCCACCTGTGTCCCTCTTGGACAGAGGCAATAGGTGCTGATTGTGGAAATAAGGCCATTAACCTAGTAACTTCCTATGAGCCTATGAAAAGCTTTATACTTATGGAATCAAGCATTACTAAGCCAAGAAAATTATGTGAGGCAATAAACTATCTGAATATTCACTCACAGCTTAAAAAAACACTTACATCTCTTCCTCCTGATATTTTTCAGAAAGAATTTCCTTCTACCCCTTAAATCTCCCTATATACTATTTCTCAACTTCATCATCATCAAAGGCCAATTGAAACACCCTCTAACTATGTATCACCTGGCTGTCCTCGTCTCCAAGGTTCATCAAACCTTGTGACGATGCAGATATTTCTCACTTATAACATCTCTCTCGCGCATGCACACACACACACACACACACACACACACACACACACACACACACACACACACACACACACACACACACAGTAATGCTTCTCCTGATGGAGAAAAAGGGCAAAGACTTTACCAGTTCCAAAATGTAACAAACTAGCTATGCCATCAGAATGCAGACTAATTTCTCCCCTACCTCAACTAAGCAATTGGGTTGAAAAACAATATATAGACAGGTTACTAATTACTTTCATAACATTTTAAACAGTTGCAAATATGGATTTCTAAAATGAAAAGGTATGCATACTTGCTGCTATTATATTAACTAATATTGCTAGAAGCAACCTAATATAAATTCTGTCCATTGACTTTACCAAAGCTTCAGATAGCATAAACCAAAATCTACTAATAAACTCCTTCGCTTCTTCAAGTTTTTGTCCTAAAGAATGTGTAGATTTTCAAGTTACCTTTTTAAAAAGTTCCTTTATTGTCAGATGTAATAATGCTTTGTTATTCCCACTTAACATCTCTGTTTGTGTTCCACAGTGGCCAGTTTAGGGCATATATTATTCTGCCTTTCCATTAACAACCTTCTACATAATTTCAAACATTTCATTCCAGCTCTCTACACTCATGATTTTTAAACCTGTTCCTCAGCATGTAACTACATCAAAGAAACTTCACCCAGTAGTTATTAAGCTCCCTGTTTGCATGGTAAGCTTCTTACACTAAATGCTAAGAAAAACAAATCTATATCCTTAGGCCCTCAGGGTAAAGCTTAAATCTCTAGTGATTCTTATTGCTCCCTTCTGTGCAACAATCAAAGTACTGAGAACACAGACTCCTATAAGTACCGATGCCTAACTCAACCCTATGAAGTATCACAAAATATTTTATTTTCACAGAACTCGAGGTCGAGCTGCAATAGGTAAAATAGTTTGCAACAACAATTGGAATACAGTTTCCCTCTTTTCAACTATTTTTCAAAGAAAAATCTCCATGACTAGCAAATATTATCCAAAATAATCTATCATTTTGTTCTCATTTCTCCTGAAGAGATCATCAAAACATTAACATTTACAAACTGGCTGCCAGTACAGCAGTTTGAATGCCTTCACTAACTGACACTCACATATGTAATCATTAACAACAGCCCACTGCACATGCTTGCATAAAAACTATTTGGCAAAATATAGAAAATACTATATATGTTCTTCAGTTTATGCAATGCAACACTACTGCAGAGGCAGAATAATAATCTATCGACCACTGATAATGCATATTTCATTTTACGCCCCAAACTGTGGAAACTACTCCCTAACAGCATCAGAAAATGCTAAACAGATAAATCATTCTGGTTAAATTAGTGGAACATTGTAAAGATCAGATTAATGCTCATTCTTTAGACAACCTGTTATATAACGCACCAGAGCTATAGCCTTCAATCTTAAAAACACACACATATGCACACACACATACACACACGCACACACACACACACACACACACACACACACACACACACACACACACACACACACACGTGTGCACACTCACACACGTGCGCACACTCACACGCACACACACACATGCACATACAAGCACACATGCACATTCACATGCATACGTGTATGCACACACACACATGCTGATACACACTCGCATGTGTGCACACATACATGTGCAACATACATAGCTTTTACATAAGCCTTACATGTAGATCTCTGCCTTAACTTGTATAACTGTGATTAGGATGACAAATTACAAAAGAGCAATAGGAGTAAATTTGAAAGGTCCCAAGGTTGGCTATGAAATCTTGAAGTTATATGCTATTTGCACGGAAAAGTTTACACTTGTACTTTTAAGGTGCAAATAGGTCTGAAAGGATTTTCCCTCATGTGGATAGCAGATGAGAAGAGAATGAAAGAGGAACTTAAGAACACATTTTCTGGGAATATGTTGAGTTATCCAAGATGAAGCACACACTACAGAATCTACTGATGCAGTTGGCGAGAAACATTTTACATTATCTGTTGATGCAATAGTTTTATTCCCTAGGCCTGGAACTGCCAAGACATAGTAAGATCATATTAAGTTCATGTTATTAATAGCCAAAGAAGTAATTACACAAAAGTCAAAATCAAAGAGTTAACCACAGTTGATGAAGAACTGAATATTGTATATGAAATAAAAGTTTTGCATACAGGAACATTATAGAATGGAGGAACTTGTTTTAATAAGAGAAAATTGTGTATTTGGGAAAAGTATTTACAAAATATTTTACAAAATAATGCTCAAATAGATGACTAAAATAAGTAGGTTGGTTGGAACGTAAAAGTGTGTAGGTTGTAATGCAGAATATTAAAATTATTATAGAAACTATGCATAGTGCATATCTAGCACTGAAGGAAATGTAACTAACTTTTAGCAATATCATGAATAAATATTTTTAAATAGTTGGCAATGTATTACTGTTAGAAGTAATGCAATATTGTATCCATGTTCACTACACTCACCTTTTAGTCATCCTTACCTATACTGAAATTCACTGTGCAGTTGAGAGAGTTATTTTTCTCCTTATTTGTATTGCACCTTTTATTTAATAGCTCGAATGAAACTGGTCCTGTTGGATCAGTCTTGCAACTTCTGCAAGCGACGGTGGGGAAACTAGAATTTGCTATAAGGAGGTTAATCTCTTAAAAATATATGGGTATTTAAAGCTCTGTATTAATCTAAGGTTATTCCGTCCAAGGAAAGTAATCCTGGCATGGTTACAACTGTTTTTCATCTAATTTACAGCAGCAGTATAAAGTTTGTAGTCATCAAATCCTGATTTTCTGTAATTATCTCAAGAGGTATATCTCTTCTTCAAGACAGAGTGCACTGGAGTGATCCATGGGTGGTCTGATGGTAGGCATGCATGTTTTTAGGAATATTTAATCTTGAATAGGAGTTAACACATGCACTGATGTGGTCTGTCTATGAACTGTAGATCAGTTGGTCATGTTCAGAGTGCTCAAAGTTCCAAAGTTTATGTAATAAGAGAAGATGGCCAGAACACCCTCACTGCTGAGTTGAGAAATGAGTATGGAAAAGTCACTTAGCATGGCAGACAGCATTACAGGTGACTGAATCACACAGGGTTTGTTAGCGGAAGTATACTCAAAAACTGCAAATTCCTTTCTTTCTTTCTTCCTTTCTTTCTTTCTTTAAGCACATTTTATTGACTGCGGTGGTGGTGCTGCGGTAGCGTTGTCACCTCACAGTTAGGCGTTGCCCATTCGATTCTCAGTTAGAGCGTCTTCTGTGTGGTGACATGCGTGAACAAGCATTCCTTCATTGAAGGTTGTGCGTTAGGCCCAACAAGCCAGCACGTAAAACTCTACTGCCAATCATTAGCAGATCGGAGTTCCGCTGTGGCAACCCCTAACCGGGAAAAGCCGAAAGACACAAACAAACAATTGAAATACTCATAAGAAGTCAAAAGGAATCCATACATGACATATGGACGTGTTAAGCCTCATTATGTACACCAGACTTGAACCCTTACTATCAAGTAAAAAAGTGATGTATACCTAGCATGATAGTCATAGCCCCAAAGTTTGCACTTTCTTAGCTGTTATTCACAGAGCACTACTATGCCTATACACCAATACATTAATTGCAGGCTATCCCCACTGGCTAAGTAAATTTGAAAGCTTTTGGTAAAACATGCCCATTTTTGTGAAATGCGCAAACCTTCTGAAGTTAATCTTTATGTAGGTGCAAAGGACTACATGAAAATGTGTTTGTATATTTTCAGAAGTATTCAGCTGCTATGGATGAACACATCTATGTGCAACCATGTTATGAGTACCTAAAGCAAGTGGCACATGCAATAGCTATCTTAATTAAGTTTTACACACTATAAAGGGTTTTATATGTTTTCTGTAGAGAGTATTATTATATGGAGACCCTGATTAGTTTCTTAATAAAAAGTAGAAAGAGGATTATTAGAAAGACTGAAAAAGAAGAGGCATAACAAACATAAGGAACACATTAAGAGGGTTTTGCTGAAGGAGGTGCCTATACAAACCAAAGGAAAACTGTCTGTCACTACCACAAAGAATTAATAAGCTAATATCTACAAGTATATGAAATTATGTGGCAATACAAAATATTATCTGTTTGTGTATAAATACATATACATGCAGATATGCTTATACATGTATATATATATATATATATATATATATCTATATATATATATATATATATATATATATATATATATATATATATATATATATATGAATGAGTGTGTGTGCACGTGTGTTTATGTGTGTGTGTGTGTGTGTGTGTGTGTGTGTGTGTGTGTGTGTGTGTGTGTGTGTGTATGTGTAGTTCTGCATATTTACACATCTATAAATGTATACTCACATATATTACTTTATTCATACATATTCCTTTGAATTTATACACAAAAGCACATCTACATATACACATGCCACATACGTATACACAAGCATTTCTATTTACAGAGATGTTTATGGCAACTCATACGTCTGGAATGCATATAGATACAGATTTACACCTGCTCCTATACATTTCTTCTTACGTTTAGTGCCATTTATGTAGTATTTATCTAATATGTTTGTAAAACCTAACCTATTTTTGATAAGATTTAAAACAAATGCTAAAATACTTACTATTGCACTCTGGTTTTCTCACCTTCAACTTGTCTACCCAGCTCATCAGGCCTGCACCTGTGAAGATCATCATGTCTGTGCCAGTACTGGGATCCCAAGTTGATAGTCCCTGTCAGGGATGATAGGTGCTAACCTATTTCCTGACAGATGTCAACATTTTCTTCTTTGTGCCAGATACTGCTCTTTTAATCTTGTCCAAGAGTGACTCCTGCAAGATGTAAACCATGATTTTGGTCTCCTTATCTGACCAGTTTGGAGTTCATCCTCGCAGCTTCTCAGACGCTATCTTTTCAACTGACAGTACCAAAGTGAAAAAAGTAAGTACAAGGTTGTGGGTCACAGGGTAAGAACCACACCCTCTGGGATGTGACATCCATAACCAAACCCAACTATAAGTAGGGCCATTAAGTATAGCACTGCTATTAGTGGCCCGTTTGGTTTTACCAAATTGCTTTGTCACAGATATTTTTTTAAAGAATGCTTTTACATTCTATTGCCATGGCAAATAAAAGTCAGTTATTAAATGATTACTTTTTCATTTACTTATAAGTGTTTCTGCTTCTGTGCAGTAATGATGTTACCTTTATATGAACAATTAATTTTGAAGATTATGCATTAGTCATTTTTGTATCCATACTTTTCTAAGTGTTACATCAGTAAATGATGTTTTCTTTTTTTTTTTTTTATTTCACTTTATAAATAAATCTTCCTGCTGGTGTCACTTTCCTATAATAGAAATTATTGAGTGTTCCGAGGTGATAAGGTGTATTACATGATGCAGAATGGGCATGGACTAGGCTTCACCATTTTGCAAACTTAAATGTCTTTGACTCAATTTTTCCTTTTCTATGCATGTGAAATTTGAGCTAATTAGTCTTGTTCACATGTTTTTGAGGACAATTTGACAATGCTGGTCAGTGAAGCTCACCCACAGCTGCGCAAGGCCTGGTTACGTGGATCTGTTGATATACACACTCATATATTAACTCTGATTCTTAGAGATAGGCATAACATGGTCTAATTTACATAAAAAATGTGTAAATGAGCCTGATTTTATTTAGTATCACCATATTTAGATGCTATCAGATGAATTAGATGATAAGCATTTTGGGAAAGAACAAACATTACCAAGTAAGATTAAAAACAGAAATAAGGTTACAAATTATTGGGAAGCAGCATTTATTGAATTTATAGAGTGATTATTACTGGAAAATTGTATTTCTCATTGATATAAATGTCAGATGTAGTTGATTTATGTTAATAGTGATGACACTACTGTCATTTATAAATGGGAGTTCATGAAAGGAGTATTGGACATTTATGGTGAAGTGCTACTGACAGTAATGGGAAAGATAAATGTTTGCAATATGTTATTGCATTTATAGAGAATGCTATACAGAATAATAGTACATAATTTAAAGTGAGTATAGTTGCTATACCACATTTTCTTCAGTCTATTGTGTTGTCAGGATAAATGCTGCTTTACTGTGGCATTTGTGATTGACACTCTTGAATGAAAAAAACATTACAGTTTAAATACTGAAGTGTGGTAGAGAAAAGACACTAGGGCCATTTATAAATGGACAAGGGAAAATGGAGTCATTCCAAAGTGATCCAGTATGTCATTCCAAGACAATCCAATATTTGACAGCCTGGGACAACACGACTGACAGACCATGCTGCTTTGCCAAAGATGGTCTGCACCTGTTGCTAATAGGCTTTCAAATACTGGTCAATGCATTAGCCACCCCCACAGTGACTTTTTTAGGCAGCATCAAACCAACAGACATAGCAATGAAACAAATTCTATTAATGCCAAGCTGAAGGTACTACTGCTCAGTGCTAGGAGTCTTAACAAGAAACTACACTCACAGGAAGCTATCCTTGCCCTGGAAAATGCTGACATCTGTACAGTTACAGAGACATGGTTCAGGGCTGCTGAAAGAACTCCAGCAGTGCAAGGTTACAAAACCTATACACATTCAGACCACCTACTGAAAAGGAAAAAAATGAAAGGAGATGTTTCCATTTACATAAAAAGCAATCACACTTACGCTACTGCATATCCAGCTGACCATAGGCATAATCCCCCACCATATCATTGCTAGCTACAGGTTCCCAAACATTAACCATAAAATCTTCTCCGCATGCATGAAGTTAATAGAATCACATACCATTCAGCCCAACACACTACTCATGGGAAATTTTAAATCACCCTTCATATACTGGGAAACATATACAACTACTAACATGCAGGCTTAGAGATTCCTGGACATTGTCAATGCAAATACTCTGGAATGGCTGGTTTGCACTCCTAGTAGAGGTTAAAAAATCCTTGATGTGATACTCACAAACATGGAGGAGCATTGCACCCCACACCCCAGCATAATGTCCTCATTGGTAAGATCGGATCATAAATCAGTCTCCTTTGAAATAAATGTAATGGTAGTACCCCATCAAACTCTAAAACCCTAAAGAATGTTCCAAGTCATGTTACTTCCTATTAAGTGATAGCATAGTTAATTTTAAAGCTCCACCAACCCTCAAAAAACACAGCGGCCTATACAAATACCCTATACAACTACTTTAAACAACTACATAGAAACAGCAGTACCTGACTGAACTAAACCCAGGTCTAGCTGGATAAACAAGCCACCCTGGTGGACCCCTGGTATCAATAGACTATACAACAGAAGGAAGAAACTCCTCTCTAGAAGCAAGTGGGAGGACCACAACAGAGAAAAATATCCCTCATTAGTCTTAATAGGTAAATCAGAGAACTAGCCAAGTCTTCAAAAACTACATACGAGACTAAAATAACCTCCGAAATAAAGGATAACCACAAAGCATTTCTAGTTATGTCCAACACCTTAAGAGAAACACTCAGCCGGAAGAAATAGCAAAACTGCTGTCTGATAAATTCAGCTCAAATTTCACCCCCTAATCACCTCCAGTCACTTCCAATAAAATACCTACTACCATTCCTTTGCCTGTCATCACTGTAGTGTGTAAAACTAGAAATATGACATCAATGGGCCCTGACAGAATCCCAGGGTGCCTATTAAATATCTTGAAATATCACCTAGCAGACCCAGTCAGATCTCTATTAAACCACAGTCTCCAGACATGCTTTGTCCCAGTAGAGTGGAGGACAGCAACAGTCATCCCTCTGCACAAGGAATGGCCATTAACTGGCCCAGGAAACTATTGACCTATAAGTCTGACTAGCCTCATATACAAGGCTATGAAAAGGATAATGAAGTGCCTGATTAAGAATGACACAAGAAATGTCCAGACACTGGACTCAACCCATTTCAGCTTCATCAAAAGCAGGTCCTGCCTTCTCAGTCTGGTGGACTTTTTAGAGAAGGTCACAGATGGGGGTAAGACAATGCATACTGCCTACCTTGACTTGGTCAAGGCATTTGATACAATACCCCACTCAGGTATTATATATAAACTCACAAAATTGGCATAAACATCTACATCACCAGATGAATAGCCAAATGGCTAACGGATAGGACACATGTTGTTTGAGTGGGGGAATCCACATCCAGGAAGGTCACAGGTGGAGTACAACAGGGGTCAGTGCTTGGTTCCCGCCTGTTTGGAATATATTTCTCAAATGCCAAGGCAAATGTAGATGACATTTCACTGAACACGTTTGCTGGTGACTGCAAGTTGGGTGCAATCACTGACTCCCCAGATGATGTTGATATCCTACAGAAAGGTCTGATGCAAAGCAATAATTGATGTCATTTCCATGGCCTCAAACTAAATACAAAGAAGTGCATAGAAATACCCTTTGGGAAATCAAATGCCCCTACAAATTACAACATTGATAGCACCTCCCTAAGAGTGGACCCAACAGTGAGAGATCTGGGTACTCAAATAGATAGGATGTGTTCATGGTGGTGAGGAAATATTTCTGTGTGGTTCAACTTATAAGTAAGGGCATGGCATCCAGATCTAAGGATGTTATAGTACCACTGGACTCAGCCCTCATCAGACCATTAATTAAGTACAATTCCCCCCTTTGGCATGTACCTTGCCAGGCACCTGCAAGAGTTGGGAGCATCCTCAGAGGTTTCTCACCAAAAAATACAGGGTTTAACCAACATGTCATATGTGAAATGATTAAAAGCCCTATCACTGTATTTAGTTTTCTACTGATTACTGATCTGTGAGGATGGTGATGTGTGTTTAACCTACAAGACGGTCTCTGTCCCAGCCCTGATGGAAATATTGCATATTTGCAAAACTAACTGCACGAGGGTTACCTGCTCCAAAGATCTAAACCTGATCTCTACATAAATATATCATACTGGAGAGACAGATATGTGTCCCAGAGATTGCCCCCTCCTTTGGAATAGGTTTCGTATTCATGTGAAGCAGAGCCCTTGCCTGACCATTTTCAAGAATAATCTGGACTGATGGATAGGAAATCACAAATTCACTCCTGGGGTGGTGCCTTGCCTGACCATTTTCAAGAATAATCTGGACTGATGGATAGGAAATCACAAATTCACTCCTGGGGTGGTGCCTATGTCCCTTATGGACAGAGGCAGTCTGTAAAAATAATCAAAACCTCTCTTGCTGACCTCTGTTATCTTTCCCCTAGGGATAGAAAATTAGGCAAAATCAGGGTAAAACTGCCTAGGCTTGTAACGGCTCTTGAGACATTAGCCTAGTAATCTCCTATTAACCTAAAAACCTATGAATTATTTCTTTTTTTATCAGCAATGGCATAAGATGGCAGAGTAATGATAAATGTTTGTAATACTATTATGCATTTTGTGGATGATGCTGTACAGGTTAATACAACACAATTTTAACTGGGAGAAACTGGACTTAAAGTATATGTATGTGAATATGGGTGCTTTGACACCATAAATGTTTCTGTACTAAGGTCTTTGATTTGTTGGTACTGAAAGCAGGCAAGCTGGAAAATCTCCTTAATCCTGGTACCTTTAGATACCCCTTTATGAAAAGGCCCCATATACTTCTTGATAGACACCAGGGGCAGCTTACTGTCCTACAAGAATGATAATCACAGCCTCTGGAATTTCTCTGGATAGTCACTTTTATCAAGAATCAGGTTGTGCCTTGCACAAATTAACTATCAGTGGAGAAGACATATTTTAATAGCCTGTCTCTTGGCTAAAAATGAAAAAATATGAAGCTTCCTCCATTATGGTGTGGTCATTCTAGTGAACTGTAGTGTTTGTTTGAGATTCAAGTCTGGGACAGCCGAAAAATTTGTGAAAAGTTGAATTCCCATGTAGGTGTGGGATTGAACCACTGAAATGTTCTTCTCTATTAAGAATGGGAATTGTACATTTACATTCAAATTGATGGGAAAAGGTAACATTTATGCTGATTAGCAGTAAGGTGAGATGTATCCTTCTAATATTCTAAAGTATCTAAAATTATGGGCATGTATTTCACTGAATTCCTTATCCAAATCCCTCCATCATTCACAAACCATGAGGCTGCAGTCATTAATTCTAATACCTGTATCCCTGTTTTGTGTAGGCAAGTGTCTGATGTGTCAATATATAACAGATACAAACAGTAAAAGAGACTGTGAACAACCTTGGCATGTTACAAGTTGTAGAGTGAAGCATAAAGAGGTAATGCCATTCTTAATCACTTGTGCTATGGGACTATTACAGAGAATATTGCATTTTTCCTGAATGCCATAAGATGCCAAGGCCTCCCATAAGAAATCTCATTCCAGAGAGTCAAATGCTTTTATAAAATCCAGAAAATAAGCTCCTTTTGCAGTTTTCTTCTCTTTATTAACCCACAGACATCTGGACCTTTCTGTATGCCTTTGATAAAACCTTGTTGCAAAAAATAAATCAGTTTAGGTAACTTTTTTTCCAGTCTGTCTACTAATATCTTCACACAGAGTTTCACCTCAGCCTGGAGAAGGGAGATTGGGTGATAACCAGAGGGGATATTTGTGGTCCTGACCTGGTTAGCATAAGAAGGTAATTAAAGTCAGATGTGACTGTGTGGAAAATACCAGATAATTTAACAATTCATTGACCATCATAAGTTTCTTCTGGTACCATCTGCTGAAGATCTTACTTTGGAAAGTAGCCTCTGAGGATGTCCTGGATGTTAACTGTCTAATGTACTTTAAAATCAGCCATTAGAATGCTAACATGGGAGGGCAGCCACGGTGGTGCAGTGGTTAGCTTTGCTGCCTCACAGCAATAGGTTCCCCATTTGATCCTCGGCAGGGGTGTCTTCTGTGTGGAGTCTGCATGTATTCACTGTGGTCACGTGGATTTCCTCTGGGTGCTCCGGTCTCCTCCCAAAGACATGCTGTAGGTGGATTGGACACTCTAAATTGGCTCTAAGTGTGAATGCGTGCATGTGTGTGCCTTCTGTGGAAGGTTGGGTTCCGGGCTGGCAACTCGATACCACAAAACTCTACTGCCAATCATGAGTGGACAAGTAATCCACTCCGGTGACCCCTAACCAGGAAAAGACAGCAGAAGGATGCTACTATGTGATCTGATTAAAGAAGCAATCTAGGCTAAGGTGGATTCAATAATAGTGATGGATGAAGAGGTTTTGAATTTCATAACACCCAATCTTGATTTTGAGATGGTTACATATGAGTCAGTGGTTTAATCCCATCCACATTCCTTTTCAGTATTATCTGTAGAGGTAGCAATGATACAGAATGTAATAGTCTTAGATATCAATAGTAGGACCCCAATATCAACTTTTTGGCTAGATCTTAATCCAAGAAAACATTGGTAGTAAATGTAACATGGTTCCCTGGAATACCCCTCAATGTCTTAGCACAAGAATTCTGGACAAGGCCAAAAATAATATGATAACAAAAGACAAAAATCAGGGGCAGATTTTAAATATTGCTCTTGTAAACACAGAAAGTTTATAGAATAACAGATTTTACTTTAGCATGCATTTTCTGAATGATATGAAGACTGGAACTCAAATGTCAGTCATTATTTAGTGAATTCAATTTTCAATGATTTTTCTGTAAAACTACAAAGCTTATGAGGAAGAGACCAAAGTATGAAAAAAAATCTGGACATTCACAGCATTCTTGACAGTTGAGAGGTATGTTCTTTGGTTTTAGATAGGATACAGTTACAGCCACAATATCCAAAATGTTTACTGCTAACTGATTTTTTTTAAGCAGGAGCTTATTTTATAGGCCCCTTGTGTTGTCTGTGCTAGACGGATAACATTTGTGGGCTGGTGGGTGGGCACAATAAAGGAAAGCCTTAATATAAGTTATAATTTATAATCCCTGTGTGTAGGGGGAGATTAGTTGGGGGCAAGTATTCTGGGAGGAGATAAGAAAGGCAGAATTCAAGATATTCTTGTAATTAGCAGGAATATAAACAGCAAATGATTAGAAGCGTATGCAAGGTGTCAGTGATGGACTTTCTAAGATTTGGCCATGGAGAGAGAACTTATGGAAAGAAAAGCATGAGTGTGTAATGACTATGCAATGAATTAAAATGAAGCCGATAAAAGAAGGGTTAGATAGAAAGTCAAGAGAGGCGTTGGCTGTTATAATATATGCCACTGGAAAGGTGGCAAATTTACACGAGAGAACTGTACAGGGATGATGCAATGGGCTAGATCTGCTCCTCAACAGGAAGAGCCAAATGTTCTGGAGAAAGCAGAATGCCCTAACAATAGCTAAAACTCTCCCATAGCAGGATGGCTGAAAGGTAAGTCCAACGTAGACTACTTTGATGAGTGCTGTTAGAGTAAGATCCTGACAGCATCCACCATTTAGAACATGACTGTAAAGGCATATAGATAAACAGAATAGCTTCAAAACAACAAAAACATATTGAAATGATAATTATAAGGCCTTATAGAAAAGACACAACATCTAAGAAGGCAGAAGAATAATCAAGTAATATAAAAAATAGGAACAGGGGTACTTGGAGTAAAAAACAGTATAGTAAGAACTGAAGAAAAATCATAGTAAATATTTGTAAAGCAGGTTTACAAAGACTTGTTAGACCTGCATGCCTAGTCACTACAAATTGTACAGATGCATCAGTGCTAACACATAAAGAAAGTAATCAAATTGCAAATGAAAAACATTTGAGACTGGTATTTGAAAACAGATAGTATAATGTAAAATTACATTTCAGTCTATTATATTCCACCTGAGCACTAAGTCAGGGAAATGCTAAATATGGGTGGTTAATCTGAGTAGCAAAATCAATTAGTGATCCCACGTATTGCCTTGCCAAAGTGTCCATCAGCTATAACTATTGCAGTTTACCAGGTAGCAAAATGAGCCCAAGCAGGGATGCAGCTAAGAATGTATTTAGATGCCTCGCAAAGGTGGAGCAAAGCCCCTGAAAGTGAAAAAGCTCATCCTCGGCAATAAAGTAGGAAGGACACTCTAGAAAACAACTCACAGACTTCACAGGATGAAGTATCGGGGCAAGCATATATATTCTATTACTCTGCATTGTTTTGCTTCTTGTTATTTTTGGGATCAATTCTATTTTCACACCACATTTAAGAACAGAGGTAACCTTCATTTAGTGACTGCAAAGACATACAGATAAACAGAAAGATATGAAGTCTGGAACTCAAATGCCACATTCATTGTGCTGCACTGATTTTTTAAACTCTTAGAAATGCATCTCAAAAATGCTAAAGAGAAAGCATTCTGCCCCATTGCACTTCCATGCATGACATGTGGACCTCTCTCACCTGCATTACCTACACATACTAAATCCATGGCTGAACAATCTAGAAGAAAAGTGAAAAAAAAATACACTGCAGTGCATAACTGGCTTGAACAATAAGGCCACTGTGGCTCAAATCAACTGAGATCAAAAGATATCTAATAAAATATGCTTAATTGAGCTACATTCCTAAAATAGGATAGCCAAGCATAATAAACTATACCTGATGTGTAATCTGTGCATTTCGTAGTCTGCTCATTAATTTACTCATTGGCTGATATTCAGATCAATAAACATATGCACAAATATTAACAACTACCACAACGCAATACACCTAACCTATTTATTGCACAAACTCACATGGAGACCATCACACTGTAATACCACCTATGATACTGACATTTTGCTGAGATGTATTTATGCAAAGTTTTGAGAAAACACTGACCCAAGTGTTTAATAATATTTTAAATTACTACAGCAACCATACATATTTTTATATTATATATTACTTAAAGTTTGTTGCTCTTCCTCTCCATCAACTTATCTGCAATTATCAAACATCTTGTCCTAAGTCATTTGTTACTAAACTGTGTGTTGCTGGAAAACATTAATTCCCTTTTTATATTATTTTCAGTGTAGCCTAAAATGGAAAAAGCATCAGTTTGCAGATGTTACAGAAACTTTTTTTAACTAAGTCTTGTCTTTCACTGTCTTCTAATGCAGTTCAATTCACTGGGCTCATTCTTCAATAAAGATCTTATTGCATAGAGCAGGGATTATTTTCCCACATAAAAATGTTTCAGGAGTTTGCTTTCATGTACCAATTCAATTTGATCCTGTTGTGCCAGACTGTCAAAATAAGATCCAGACAGTTCTTAGGTTCATAGGTAGGTACTAGAGCATGTAGTTTATTATAAGCATGCCTGTATAACCAATACATTTACATCCTATGTACTTATTGCTTTACTGTTCAAGGATAGCGCGAAATCTATTAAAATAATAAAATACACAGTAATCTCCATCCAGAAATTGGGTCCAAAAATCTACCCTTCTCTCATAGCAGATCATAAAATGCTTCATATAGGTGAGTACAAAAGAGGACCGAATGGAGAGATGAAAAGTCAGCAAGCAAAGGATAGTAGTAGTGCTGAAACTGAATTCATCCTCAAGTCTACCTTCACGAGGTGGACCCTGATTTCACAAAATGTCTCCAAGGCGACACATATATAGACTGTATTTATTTAGCATATATCATGGACAGAAATAGGTTAAAAACTAAAAAGGATAGCTGGGTGCACAAGACCAAGGATAAAAAAATGCCCAATCCTGGTAGGCACACTGGTGTTAGGACTGGAAAAGATGACAGTGTAGAATCCTCAAAATATGGAAACATTACTACAATGGTGCCAGGCCAGGCCCAGGGGGAGGATGCCCCCCCCCCCGTTGTAGAAGGAAGTAGCATTCCACAAAAATCACAAAAACTGATAAGCCAAAGAAAGAGCAATAAAGATGATAAAGTGGACTATAGAGGATAAGAAAGAAATTATGTATTGTTACTGTTATGTAAAAAGCCCAGAATTTCCACACATAAGATATACAAAATGATTAAATGAGAAATTATAGGAAAGAAAAATACTTTCGCAAGAAAAACTGTCAGTAGCTTCAAATTAAAATTTGTGTTCATTAATACAACAGATTTTTGAAAAAAAAACAGTATATAGATCAAGAAACCTTGATCTGCTTGGAAAAAGAAGCATCTGAGGAAGTGTGAAAATATAAACAACAAAACCTAGAGATATTTGAAAAGTATAAAAAAGAAATGTGGACATGGGAAATAAATAGAGATTTGATATGGTGCAATATTTATGCAATGGACAAAAGCCAAATTAATCAATGTAAAGAAGGCAGCCCCAAAGGTATTCGAAGAGAAATACAGGCAAAACCATCCGGATATGGAAAATTTCACAATAAAAAAATAATGTCACAAAGATGGAACGTAGAAAAGCAGATTAGTAAAGTAGAAGCTAAAAAAATAGAAGTTGAAGTTATGGAGTGCCTGCAAAGTGAAGGATTTGATGCAGAAGGTCTAACACAGGTTACATCACAGCAGGATGCAGTGATTCCCCAAAGTGGTTAGAAACAAGAAGATCAAGAGACATCTGAAGGGAAATATGGACAAGAGAAAGAAAAAGAGATTTAATATGGTGTAATATTTATGCAAATGAGAAAGCAAAATTAACCAATACAAAAAAAGCAGCACCAAAGATATTTGAAGAGAAATACAGGCAAAGGAATCTGGATATGGAAAACATAACAATACAAAAAATAGGAAGATGAAGAGGAAAAATCTAATTCAGAAAACAACACAACAGGATAGAGTAAATGATATCATAATTAAGGGGAAACCAGTGGAACAGGAAGCAATTATCAGGTGCCATATGAAGATAATTTGGAGCCCTCGACAGGAAACCAGTATAAATGTTCACTTGAAGCTAGACAGCAAGGGAAGGAACAGGAAACTGTAGAAGGAGTGATAGGCTAGTGAGTTCCAATATGACAGAACAACGGATGACACAGGATGAAATTAAAGAGAATGTGCGGCAGGAAGATGCTATAGAACCTTCTACAGAATGCCCGGAGGAAGCAGAAAACAAAGGATGTGCCCTCAGTTTGGAAGAAAATGAGCTAAGAGAAGAGTTGCTTGATCAAATAGACATAGACAGATATATCAAGATTAATGAAAGAAATAGACTGCAGAAGGTTAATAAAGCCCAAAAAGTCAGAAGTCTGATAAAACAAGTGAACACAGTAATTAGGACCATTCATAGAGATCCATGCGATAAAACATAAGTAAACACTATTTATTACTTGCAGCTAAATTAATAACTCCTAAAGTTCTGCCACAAGAACACAGGGTAGTGAGGGAAAGGAAGTGGAGAAATTGAATGCCATCATGGAAATATTGAATAGAGAAAACTGCAAAACAGTTAAGACAAGAGGTGTCACTGTTAGAAGACTATAGAAGAGGGAACAGATCAACAAAAATATTAAGAAAGACAGATGTGATAAAAGCAATGCACAGTATTAGACCAGGATCTTTCAAGCACTATCGCAAATAAACTAAAAATTTCAGCATGGGTGGAAAAACTTAGAAGACATGAAGATAAATATAAAATAAAAGTACAAAATAAGCAATTTATTGATGACCCAAAAAAGTTTTATAGAGAATTAGGAAATACGGTAAAAGGAATTGAAATACCACCTAAAAAGAAGAAATAGATACATTTTGGAGAAGTATCTATGAAGATCCTATGAAACATAACAAAGATGCTAAATGGATAGAAGAAGGTAAAGAAAGAATAAGGTACAAGATATGAAATGGAATGAAGTAACAGCCGGAGAGATTGAACAAAGTTAAGAAAAGCAACTAATTGGAAAACCCCAGGCCCAGATGCAGTACCTAACTTTTGGTTGAAAGTATTAACATCTTTGCACGAAGATTTAGCCATGAATAAGAACTATTTATATGCACACCCCGAACAGACACCAACCTGCTTAACAACAGGAAAAACAATGCTCCTAGTTAAGATCGAACCTGCAAGCTACCCTAAAAATTATAGACCAATAACTTGCCTTCTGACAACATATGAACTATACATAGGAACTGATGCTGACAGAGTTTATAGTCATTTAAAAGAAAACTCAGTTATGGTGGTAGAACAAAAGGGC